>NC_060889.1:13149134-13201634 GCF_014805685.1 Silurus meridionalis
TATATATATATATATATATATATATATATATAATTTTTTTGCTTTTGTTTTTGTTTTTATGTCTGGTAATGTCTGGTGTGTGGATGAGACCTGAAATCGTATATATCAGCGACAGACTTTTACTGCCTCCTTTCAGGTTTTTTGAACACTCCCAAGGATTGACATCTATACAGTAGGTGGATAATAATGATTTATTTAGATAACAGTAGATAAAAAAAAAGTACAAATTTGATGCAAAGAAAAAATTGGAATTTGGATGTTCATTATATAAGTTTGGAGCTTGATATATTTCCTCTAGCTCTGCTTTGCCTATGTTGTGTGACTACCTTCCAGAAATTATGCAAAAACCCTCCCTCATAATCCACATGAACTTATTTCACATTGGGGATTTTTTTCAGGGGAAAAAAAAGCCATATGTTTTTCTGCCGCTTTTAATCGATCTCATGCGTCTCCACCTTAGAGAAATTCATCCCCCTCCTGTGTCAGGGCACACAATGCCTTCACTGTACTGCTGCTCGCTTTCCCCCCTTCGGCTCCGGCTGCAGATGGTGAAAGGGCTAGAGGAACATGCACACTGAGATTATGGCGGCATGAGAAAGTAGCATCGTAACAGTATCCATCATTACAATATACCTCTCAAGGCCGGTGTTTTCACATTCATAAATGTTCTGAAAATGTTCTGAGTTCTTCTCAGTGTTAAGTAGTGAGTGTTTTTTTCGTCTCCTTTTTTTTAATTTCTGAACATGGTTCTGTGTACTTTGAAACATTCGTGTGGGATATAAAGCTGTGATTAGAGCAGTTGTCATGGGTTATGGATTTGTCTGTATAATTGAAAGTGCATGTGTAATGAATCTCAGTGGTGGATGAGCTGCATTGTGCCAGGAGTGGGGTCTTAATTAAAACTCCTACAGTCCAAGACCACTTCCTTTGTGTATATAATGTACATAAATAGTGTTCTGTGTGTGTGGTAGAGCATGGTTTTATATCTTGTTGAGGACTAAATGCCTCTCATGAATTGTATTTGCTGTTTTTGTTTGTTTGTTTGTTTTTTTATCAACTTGGACCTTGAAAAAGAAACAGCAAATGACTTCCCCTTTAGTTATTGAGCTAAAAAATAATAAAAGGTCCTTACAAGAGTAGTAATACAGTTTTCTTGCATGTGAGTCTGTTCATGTGAGTGCTTCAGTTTTTTTCCAACAGTGTCCTGAACCTGTAATTTATCTGTGCCTACTTTAATAGTTTGAAAAATTACTTTATCGTCTACAGAAAATGGGCGATTTGCAGTAAAGCTAATGATGGCAATTCTTTATGCTTAACTGAAGCCCCTCATCTTGAATAGAAAGTTCTGGAAGTGATTTGCAGATATCTCCACAATGACCGCTGATTAGGACAAAAAAATAAAAAAGCTTTGCACGTATGTAGTGAGCTCATCTAAATCAAAGTGTATTTCCTGTGAAATCACTTTTTCTCTTGAGCTCGAAAATCACTTGAACCTATAAGGGAACAAAATTATGGCGTAACTGTTGGCATGGTATCAATTTATAATACTGCTTAGTACATATACAGTATAAATGGTGTACATCCTTATTGCCACAAACATTAAACATTTTGAGGCCACCTGTGAAAGCTTTACTACGGCTGATTTTTCCTGTGATATTTTTTAAAGGTTTTTTTAAACCATTCTGAATTTAAAATGAGGGTAATAATCATTTCGTAACATAAATGCTTTGCATGTTTAAAACCAGATGTATAAGTACTTTTTTGCTAAATGCATATCTAAAGCTTCCTGGGAATCGGTTTCTGTTTAAAGTCTCACAAGCAGTTGAGTTGACAAACATCAATTGAAATGGGGCAGGTGCAGAAAGAGGCAAAGACTTGATTTATTTTTGTATGTGTGGGAGCGTTGTAGGGGGTTGGTGGGTTTCAGGGCAGGGGGGGCTTAAAATTACACTCACAGCCCTAAATCCTCTTCCCCCAGCATGGCATAAACAGGCTTAGACTGGGCAGGGATGGATGCCAGGCCTCCTCCCCCCCCCTTGGCTTTTGTGTTTTAATTAACCTGTGCTGGGCCTGCTCGTGCTAAATGTGCTTCAGTTGATAAGGTGCCTTGGTTGATTGATTCATTGGGCGCACGTGCTTCCAATTTACATAGCATTAATGCTAATGTTAGCTTAAGCTATGTTTAGAGTAAGGCATCAACTTATGCAGGAGACAGTTGAGAAGCAGTGTGCATGCCTGTCCTGTACATACATGTACACACTGCCACTGGGGTGCGGCATGATATGAGAATCGTCTGACTTGACATTCATTTCAAATGTCAGCGATAGGTTTAATTGCAAGTGTCTCGTCCTTCATTCTGGACATTAGTGTCCCCTGTCTCTCTCCTCTGCCTGGCATAGAGCAAGTCTGGCCACCTCCCAGCAGGCCACTCAACGTCTCCATTAGCCAGTACCATGGCAATGGTGTGATTAAAATTGGCGCCGCTGGCACACCCAGATGGGCCATTGTTCCATATGTGTTCCACCTGCGCCCAACGAAGACAGCGCCAACCACCCCGCCAACGCCGGCTTCTGATTGGATATTGCCTCAGCAACCTTAAAGCTGGACGATATGGAAACAGAGTCAAAACACCCCCCACCCCCTACTATGGGTCTGTTTTTGCTTTTTCACACTACTTTTTTCTTTTTTTACCATTAAAGATTGGCACAGGACACAAAGTAAATGAATCACCATTAATAATAATTTGCATATGGTGCCTGGTGGAAGCATGCAGTGATGTTGGCTGCAGGTGAGAAAAGCTCTGCGTTATCAATGCTAATGCAGGATACCTGGCAAAAAAATGGAGAATTAGCATGAAGCCATTAGTAAAAAAAAAAAAAAACACAAAAAAACATTTCATGAAAGCCCCTACAAACATCAACAGAAAGTGGTGAAGCATGGTGTCAGAGAAATGAAAGTTTTTCACATCAGGTTGCAATCAAGTCCGTGCAATTTAACACTTTATAACTTCCCCCATCACTTTTAATGTTCGACCACATTAGCGCTAGTGATTAGGTGAAGACGCAATGCCCCATGCTCGCTGTTCTCTATCTTCATACTAAACCCATCAGCTTCTTTTCTCCACTGGTTTGCTTTTTTTATGATTCCACTTCGTTTTCAGGGTATCTGGTGTTTTTTTCCTAATTCCTTGCGGCACTGGAGGGCGATGCGTAGAGGCTGTGTTCAGCACGCCTGCAGGTTTTAATAACAATATGGCTGCCGTCCAGCAGCAGCAAGCTCAGGGATTGGTTGAGCCTGCAGTTGAGCGGGAGGAGGAATGGGATCGAGCGTGATTCAGCTGGAATCAGACTCCCCTCACCTGCATCCGAGTGGAGAAAAGCCATTAAAGCTGCCTCGGGCTGAGAGGAAATGGGAAAACAGCCCAATCGTTTTATTCTTCTCGGTTTATTTTTTTATTTATTTTTTGCATTTTTTGAGAATTAATGTTTGAAGTTTCATATTTTGCCAGGATCTCACTGGTCTGTATTGACAGCATGTTCATCACACTATAGCAGAATACAAAGATAGATTAAAAGGGAGACTCTTGAGATGGATGCATGCATAAGGATATGGATAAATGTTTTTTCTTCCAGGATTTCGGAAATTCATATAGGAAATATAGGAAAATGACAAAATCTGTCTTCTATAGACAGTCTATCATTTAGAGGAAGTAATACTTATTATAGCTCACCCCAGAGTCGTCCATCTTTAGTCATAACGCTGACAAAGAGCATTCAGACACACTTCTATTTGATTAGTCAGTGCCCCTGGTTCCCATTTACGTTCCCAACTCTGGCACAGGAAGGCCCTCAAGACAATATGTGGGCAGCTCTTGTGCAGCATAGGATGATGACTTTCCGATGCAATGTATGCAAGGCGGCGCTTGCCAAATCACCTTGATTACTCTGTGGACTGGCATTGCACACTCTATTGGTTGGGCATGGAGTCAAGCAATTATTGCACATGTGTTCGTACAATTAATCTCTTTTGTTGCTAAGGCTTGTTCCACTGAAAAGTGCTTTCAAGACTAAGATTGTTGCTGTCACACCATATTTTTGCTTTTTTTGCAATCAAGATTTCCATTTTTAGGGACCTGTATTCAGTCTTACACCGTACCTGAGGATACAGATGGTTTCCTTTTCAGAAAAGGTAGCAATGGAAAGCTTTAATCATTATTCGTCCAAACTGGCTTTTTTAATAGCTAGCTGATTGAAGCACTTCAATCAGTAACGCAATTGTGGTGGATTCATTGTTTGTTTTCTTGCCCTGAATGATATTGTGTCAAAAATGCTTTTGAATTAGGTTCCAAAAGTCTTGGCTGGGACTCAAATTGTAATGCAGTAAATGTAAATGCAAATGTGAAATGTGCAGTATTTGTCTGGTTTTGATTCAAATCCAGTGACTACAGAGTAACAGATTTTGCATTTTAGTGCCTGTTTTTGTTTCTTGTTTTGTACATAATGGCAATAATGAGATTATTCTTACGAATCTTGACGTTTACCCTGAAAAACCTCTCTTGGCAAGAATTTAAAGACAGAGCACTGAGAACTTATCAGCTATTCCTTTACTCTGGCACTGTTTTCATTATGAAATTTTGCCTTAAGACAGAGAGCATCTATGAGATTTGAAAGAAAGCCAGCCATTCATTAATGATAAATATGCACCGCGATTGACCTCTATATGCTTTACAGTGTTTGTTCAAACACAAAGACTCTTGTAAAAATATACTAAATCAAATGCCCCAATACACACAGAATGCACGATGGGCCTTTACTAAGACACATCAAGCAGTCAAAACATCCTTATGAAAACATAACCGTCAGCTTCAAAGGCTCAACTCCCTCTTGGAAGGATTGAAGTGATGATAAAAGATAAAGCCTTAAGCCTTCCCTGTATATCAACTCAGCCTTTGATTCAGCCTGAGTGCCGACTTTGTGGGCGGAGGGGGTGGGGACAGGGGTCACTGGGATTGTGCGAGGACGCTAATGCTAGTCGTCTGGATTCTCCTGAGAGGATGTGACCTTTTAGGAGCTGCTTGAAAATGCAGAGCTGCTGACCTGCAGTGGAATTAGTGCATCCCTGTGGCCGCAGACAGCTGGACCTCGCCTGGGCGCTGCCGCACAAAAGCCCCGAGCTGAATAGAGCTGCTAATCTGCCTGTGAGCTGCGGGCAAAGGGGCACAGACTCACCCTGGGGGCCTCATTTGGCCCCTGATCAGATGGATGAAGGGTCAGCAGGGGCCCATGATGCCACAGTGCCCTATGTACCCTTGCCCTCCTGGCAGATGCTACTTTACCCTTTAGGGATTGAGTTTCTCTGAGGGGAAGGCATCAACGTAGCAGAGAATGCTTGGGATGGAGTCAGAATGCTTAAATAGCTACACCTCTGGGGGTGTTTTCGGTGCTAGTGTAGGCTTAAGAAGTACATTCCAAAGGGTAGTCGCATGCCCACGCCAGGCTTACATACCACGCAGAGAGCTTATAATTTATAAGCTCACTCTCCAGTCACACTGAAGAGGACAGGTTCTGAAGTTTAGCTCATCTCAAGGTTTCTCTGTGAACATTTCAGGGTGCTGTACATTGCTTATTAGGGATGAAAACAGAATTCTGTGAAGATATTTTGTAACATTATGTGACATTTAAATAAAAAGTCTGACAGATCTAACATTTGACAGTGGATTACTAATGTTTTTCTTGTGCATTGGAATTTTATTTTGTTTGCATTTATTAATTTAAATGAGGCATCTGGTAATAAAATACTTGTGCATTTGCATATTTTAAAAATACCAAAAAATAAAAATAAAAGTTTTAATTAGTTCTATAATTGAGAACACACTATCAAGAAAAAATACTTTTACAGAATCGTGGAACAATTTTCCAATCAAGAACATTTTATGTTTGTTGTACTAAAAATATGGAAACAATAATCAGAAAATATTAAACAAATTTATGTTTTACATAATTTTTTTAAATGGGATCTAATAAAAAAACCCACAAACATTTTAAGAAATAATCTTCTACATTGTATAATGAGCATTGCATAAAAGACCTTGAATCTAGGTTATGTAGAAATAGTTTTATTGGTTCTGAAAAAAAATAATAATTTTGAAAAAAGAAAAAGGAGTTAACAGCTGTAGATCATTCCATCTATTGGCATAGCAGTTAGTGTAGTGCATAACATTTACACAAAAAAAAAACCTGTTATGTGGTTCATAACATATTATAATGACATAACTTGATATTTATATAGGCCTTAGAATTTTTTTTTTTTTTTTTAGGCATATGATATGCTATGATGTGTGGGTGGAGATTAAACCTTGTTCTAAGAATCTAAGTGTATGTTAAAACCAAATGTGGCAAAAAAAAAACATGAAATAAACTTTAACCCAAATATACTTTTTAATTACTATATTATATATATACTAAAATGTGGTAAATGCAAATCCCCAAAAAAAAAAAAAACATCTAAATAAGACTTTGTAGCTGTATTTGAAACCTTTTTACCTTGTATCTTAAAAAACTATTTTTTTAAGATACAAGTTTAATTTTATACTAACATACCACATAATTGTTAAAGAAGAACAGTGCGACGAGTGTGTTCAGAAAGCTAGCATGACTAAAGACGAGCATTAGAAGAGGGATCCTGGCATCTATCAAGTCACAACTCAAGCTAACACCTGGCTCTTGTGTGCACTGATTAGCAATCACTTCAGCCCTCGTTATCTGCACTACAAATACACACAACCGAGATCCCCACACCATTAGCAACTTACTAATCAAGATGTTTTCAAAACCCTAGAGATGCATAGCATCTATAATGTAAGTACTTTGCACTTCTGCTTAATTTAAGTCAATTTATAGGGCTAAGCCTGGTGCAAACAAACATCTCCAGGACATTAAGTGCTGTAATAATTTTGATGCTTTAAGTCCTTCAGTCTATTGATACTGTATTTTCTCAGGCTGCCCTTTTTAATACATGATCTACTTTAGATAGAAGAGATTTTTTTAGATAAAATTCGAATGAATATTTAAAAATGCTCTTACTTTAGTTTGTACTGTGCAGCCTGATTTCACTACACTGAAGAGAAGCAGCAAATTAGTGATGATTTTTCTTGCAGGTGAAATAATTTCCTGCTGTGCTTTATCAAGAACACATTGAAAAGATAAACATGAAGAAGTACTTGAAGCAAGCCTTCAAAGAAGATCAGACATTGGCATATATCAGTTTTCTTTCTAAAAAGTTGCAGATGGCTGAATTTAGGATGTTTATGTGATGGACAGAGTTAATAGTCAGAGATTTTCACGCATCATGCTAAAACGAAATAAATCTCTTTCAGTGATTAAGATTGCTGTAACATCTTGAGAAATTGGGTAGTCTCTCCCCCACATATTTTGCTCAATATACGGTAACTTACTATTTTATTTATTGTAACCTCTGAATAAGATTCTACTGGTTTGGATGTAAGATTGCCAGAAATCCACTGTGGCCTCGGCCCTTTCCTGAGGAGGGTCACGTATACTGTATACATGCCAAGGGATTAGGGGATAAAAGAATGCCACTGACTGTGAAATTGCCTGATTTTTATCAGTGTGCAGAAAGAAGAACAGCTGTGCATAATTCTGGTTCTTAATCCGGAAGATGATGATGATGATGATGTTAGAGATGTACATGTGTTTTGCATGCGTATACTTGCAGGACATTTACCAAAATTCAATCCAAGAACCTGTGTTTGCTGTGTGCTGGATTTCCAGCAGGTCTCTGGAAAGTTCAATCAAGATTTTTTTTTGTGTGTGTGTGGAAATGTCACACAGGAAGATGATCTGAAATAATGGTGTTGGTGTTGAGCTCGAGCCTCAGCTGCACTGGATCGTTATCAGTTTGCTGTTTTTATGACAGCATTGTTGATGCATCTGCATTCTAATCCTGCCCTCTGCTCTCTCGCAGATAAAGCTCTATACTTCAGGGAAGCCTTAATCTTTCATGAAGGGTTTATCAACTCTGTCCCAGCTTGTGAAAAGTAAGAACTCCTGTGGCATCTTTCCATAAGGGGCTAACGGACAAGCAGTTTCATTAATTAGGTTCATTTCACCGACACACACCAAGTGAAGCTGATTCTGGCAAGAGACAACTGTCAGATTGGAAATGTCCTGATTTAGATTTTGGAACGACATAGACAGAGGATTCTGGTACAGCCTGTTCCTACTTGTGGAGCTGGAGAATATACATGGAGGTAAAGAAGGAAAGACGAAGCTGCCTCCAGCCTAAGATCATAACACTCAGCTCCTTCCCAGAGCAGCAGGTGACAGGCAAAACCTGCTCCTCAAATGCCACAGGGCTGCTGGAGCCGGATCATCTCCAAAGGCAAAACTGCTGCTTCCAAAACACGCCACGAGTGTGGGGGCTTTAATACATATTATTCACAAAGAGCATGATTGATCATGCAAACGTGTCCAGCTGCTTGGGTTTGGCAGGCAGAGCAAGTTAGCAGCATGCCGTGCATCGCACAGCCACTTTAGCTCTCCCAAATCCCCTGACACCACCATAACAGGCAAGACCTCACTTGCACAGCATCGTATGATTTTCTTTTTTTCCAGGACATTTGTTTGTGTCCTCACATGCAGTCAGTGATCCGTATGGCACTCGAGGAGTCTGCTGGGGGGAGAAAGGGACGTGAAAGAGCCTTGTTTGTCTATCAAAGGATGGGAATTAATAAAGACAGGGCTTTTTTTTCACCAGCATGTTTGGTAAGATAGCACCCCCTTGTGGAAAATGTATATATTTGGTGGTGGTAACGGGACAATTTATTTCAAAATTGCTGAAATGTTTGTTACATAAATATATTTATTATTATTATTTTATTATCAATGCAAAAGAAAAAAAGAATTCCACAAAACATTGTAGTGTAAAGTCTTAAGATTTTCAGAATTGTTTTCTACTTTTTTTCCATTGATTCCTTTTCAGATGACAAACAATTATAGTTTCACATTAAATCATTCCAGTATTCCACTTGTCATCACAGCTTGGAACTACAAATGGCTTCATATTTCTGAAAAAAAAAAAAAAAGACACACACACACACACACACACACACACACACACACACACACACACACACACACACACACACACACAAAACATATACATTCACAGTCTGCATTTAAATTCAGCTTATAACATGCCATGCTCCTGATAGTTGTATGTAGCTATCCTGGATGGCACTGTTAAAAAAATACACAAAATAGTACCTATTCAGGTCGATAGAAATCTATACATTTAGAATTTTCTAGACTGAACTGTCTAGAAAAACTACAGTTTACCTAATAGATTTTACTTTACAAACCAATATGGTGAATTATAAAATACATGTAAAATGTGCAGAAGGTAAGAACCCTTAAAAGGTTAAGTAAAATATTTTCTGTGTGCAAAAATAATTTTTTTTTTAATGAAAATTAATTAAATTTTTCTGAAATGTAATATTGATAAAATCATTTACATTTGACTTTTCCTTCATTATTTAAACAACTAAATTGTCTGAAAGAAATCTTTGCACACTACTCAAACGTACCTTTTATCGCTTATCTGCTTTCCTAAAGAAATTTGACTGAAAGAAAAAATATGGAGTCATAAAAAATGTTTATTCTTGTACATAATAATTAGGAGATTATTGTGAAAAAACAATTAGGATTTGAAAGAGAGCCAATGAACATCTGTAGGGCTATTAATGAAAGGTACTGTAGATGAGAACTTTTTTTTTTTTAAACTCACATGCTGTCCTTTGGAAGATTTGCTGTAGAAATTTGTCTCGCTTTGCTGGCTTCCTCTTCTGCATTCTTTTGTAGTTGGAGCTGACCAGAGGTAAAAATATTTATTAGTACTGACAGTCAACAATCCACTTAGGGAGTGTTGCTAAACCTACACAGAGGTACACTTATTGCTTGTTGAATAATTGTTTTGCTTGTTTCATATGTATGTTCCCAGAACCATACAGCTTATTAAAAGGCAGATTACATTGACACTGACAAATCATGCACCTCAAAGCATGTGTTTGAAACTGTGTGCGCTAGCTTCTATTCAATCTCCTCACACTACATAAAGATTCTGTCCTTGTGTCTGATCATGCTTGTTAACCGCTCCTGGGAGACCCAAAAGTCACAGATATGATGAAGGCTTGTTTCAAGATAAAATATTAATCGCCCAAGGAGACGTTCTCAGCTCTTGAATGCTAAAACGTAGCAGTGAGGAACTTACGTGGTGTGTGATGAACGATGTTGATTTTATCTGTTGGACAGAGAAGAAGATAGTTAACTTGCCTGCATCATGGTTTTGGCAAACCTTCATGTTTTTGCAAATTTTTTTTAACCATTCAAGGTCAGTATTTATTTGTATTTTTTCCTCTGTGCTGGTTGAGTAATCTGTCACCTCGACACTGAAGGTTTTGCCAAATGATTCAGGATTGTGCACCGTGAAGAACATAAGAAATATTTCCTTTTGACGTTTGATGCTTTTCCAATCACAATGTATTACTTTAACCACTTTCTACTATTGTATTCGAGGAAAACCTTAAATAAAAGTGTGCCTTGTGTGATAATATTATATAACTTGACTACTTTAAATGCTTCTTTTTTTTACTTCAGTTTTTTCTGCTCTCTGTACTGTGAGTATCCTATGTGTTATTACCTTGGACAAGACTTTCAACATTGTTCCCTGTCTTAAGAAAACAGCATAAAATATTTACACAAAAACTAATATAGGGACTGTTACAACAAAGGGTTATCAAAAACAAGGGAAATCTTGGAAACACACTCTATTTGAAAAAAAAAAAAAAAATTAGCCCTTCATTACACATGTATAAGCAGTGGTGGGCAGTAACAACGTACTTTTACTATTTTTATTATTTTTTATAATTTTTTTATCAGAGTTAAATTAAGTTTGCCTGTCATGGATCATACATGTAACCCCACTATTTTTAAGGGTTTGGGTGAAATATCTCACTGTGTGTAACAATAAAAAAAATCTCCTTACAAAGCTATGATGTGCAGTAGAATGGAGCACAGAATTGCATAAACAATAAATGTATAGTATACTTTGTAGGCCCCTGTTATTAATAATGTCTAAATCCATGCTGGAAGATTTATATAAAGTTGACAAATCTTATACAATGAGGACTAAGTGTTTTCTATAGTGTTTTTAAAAAGTTTATTCAGAGAATCTGCTTCTTATAAGAGAGGTGGGTAGTCTTCTACTAAAGTGCTGATGTTACTGTAATTTTTATATTTAAAATACTTATTAATAATAGAATTTGTTTACAACTTCTCTAATTTATGATGTCCTTATCACAAACTAGTGCATGACTTTAATTCCCTCAAGTTAATGTAGTAATAATATTTGCGTTTGAAACACTATTATGAAGCCTTTATTGCCAGTATACAACTTTTGCAAGTGTATCAATGCATCCTGTATGTACTGTAACTGTAACAAAAAACAAAATGCATCACCTGTCTCATTCAGTCGTCACTTGATTATATTTATATACATATTGAGTGCTGTTTTCTCTGCAAAACCTTATGTTACATCAAAGAGTTCTGATGTGTAAACCTTTTTATTAAATTCTCCACCACTATATTATAAAAAAAATAGTCATGCAATGCTTATGAATGTGCTTTAATTAAAGATCCAGAGAAGCTACTTGTTAAATAACATTTGTATAATAACATTCTGTATACACTATACAATGCAGTGAAATGCAATTCATTCTTAGCTATTTACTTTTCCTCTTTTTTTATAATGGTTCAGGCCAAAAGAATGAGGCACATATTCCATAACCTACAGCATTTCTCCTCTTTGATAAATTATTTCCAGTTCTGTTTAAACATATATTACTGAGAGTCACTGACTGAAAAAAAGAAACAATTCTATCATGAGTCTGATTTCAGTGTGAATCTTTGTTCAAGCTGTTTTACATTCAGCAGAAACAGCTTCTAGAGGGTAGATTAATAACACCAGAGTCTGATTTTTATTCTCTTATAGAGTTCTTTGGTTTGTATAGTTGAGGAAGTGAACTGACCGTAGACACTGTCGTCGTCCTCTCTGTTGTTCATGATGCTTGCCCGCAACTGCCTCAGTTTTTCCTAAAAGACAAACAATTAGGAAATCTTCAGCATCGCACTCATTTGGAGGCGATCGATTTGCACATTTTAATAGCTGATTATGTTTAAACAGTGCCAATAGACAATATACAGTGTAAATAATATCAAGACTCATTGTATAGACACCTGCATAGAGTCGCTCTGCAACTGGTGTGATTTGACTGTAGGTTCAATTCAATTGGAAATGTCACCATTTAGTGACGAATGAGTTACAAAGCCACATGTGAGTCATTTAAACTGTAAGAATCAACCAAGAAACCAAAACACAAAACCAGGTGGTCAAATGCAGGCTGCAGAACAAGTGAACACTGCATAGTGAATAGAGAGAGTGACATAACAGAAAGTAATAGCTATTGCACTGGTTCTGTGTGAAGTGTGTTCATTTTGTCTTCTTTTTACCTTCCTGAGTTGCCTGATTTACTTCAGTTATGTGGAATGTTTATGTTGTATATAGTCTGGGCTCCTAATATGGCCATAGCTGTAGGGGTATGTTTTATCGGTGCTGCACTGCTCTGCAAATTCTGCTGAATGTAATGTTGATGTGTTCTCACTTTGTGTTTATTTTATGTCTGCAGCACACTGGGGATCCCTACTAGAAGCATCCCATCTGGATCTTATCTGCTGACAATAATGAATAAAGTGATACTGATATCAGTCTGCTTTAATGAGTGTTTATTCACAGATCTAACAGTGAACTTGGGTCCCATTACAGCACAAGGTTGAGACAAAGCAAGAGGAATGTATAATAACTCCAGTACAAAAATTATATTTCAAAATAACCACTAGATGGTCGTAGGAGTTTTAGTTTTGATCGCTAGGCGAGTTAAAAACAAGCTGTTTTGTGCTTGAAGTGGAAATTTAATGGCATATGAATGGAGTAATTTCATTAAGGGTAGTTCTGCTTTCAAGTACAGAATTAATAAATGCCACCATTGCTTTCTGGGTCAAGTACAAATTTATGTCAAGTGCAAATTTTTGGCTGTCCATTTACTGCCGTTTTATCCCTCAGACACCTACTCACTCATTTTGTTTATACTGTGAGTGTGGAGCACTAGGACAACCTTTCATGTGGTAAGTTAAATGTTTAAATTTTTATTAGATCTAGTTCAGGCTTTCCTGTTTTCTGTTTGTCTTCTGCAGACTATATGTATGTATATGTATGACTGACAAAAGAAAAGAAAAAAGGAATAATTACAATTACTTGATGAATGACTGGCAACCAGTGTCTGAGGTAATCATACGTACATAGCAAGTTTTAGACATCTTTAAGCAAGCTGTTTTAACAGCATGATTGCGTTACTGTCTTTTTACACAAACATGATCTTTCCAATAAGAGAACCTGGGCATGATAACTGTTATGGTTTCTAGTGTTTGATACCAAAGTATGTCATACAAAGGTCCAAATTGACTAAATTCTAAATTGACACTTTTTTTCAGCTGTTTTTCCATTAGCTGCTTACTTTGTTATGTAATAATTAATGTATTAATTAAACTTTAAAACACTATTTATTTCATTAGCATATGTTTCTACTGAACAATTTTATTAAATGCTCTTATTAAAATAAGGACTTATTTATTTATTTGTTTTTTATATTTATTAATTTGTTTCTATCTATCTATCTATCTATCTATCTATCTATCTATCTATCTATCTATCTATCTATCTATCTATCTATCTATCTATCTATCTATCTATCTATCTATCTCTGTCTGTCTCTCTGTCTGTCTGTCTGTCTGTCTGTCTGGCTAAGACCAAGTGGAAAGGGAGTAAGACCAGGAACATTGGAGGTGGGTTTAAACTGTTCTATCATGGTGTGGATGAAAAGAGAAATGGTGTAGGGTGATTCTTAAGGAAGAGTACAGTAAGAGTGTAGTGGAGGTGAAGAGAGTTTCTGATGCTTTCGTGAAGCTCGAAATCAAAGGGGTGATAATGAATGTTAATCAGTGCTTATGCTCCACAAGTGGGATGTGAGATGGAGGAGAAGGAAAAATTCTGGAGTGAGTTAGATGAAGTGGTGGATGGTGTACCTAGGAAAGAAAGATTAGTGATTGGGGCAGATTTAAATAGGCATGTTGGTGAAGGGAACAGAGGTGATGATGAGGTGATGGGTAGGTATGGCTTTAAGGAGAGGAATGTGGAAGGGCAGATGGTGGTAGATTTGACCAAAAGACAGGAGGAGGAGCTAGAGGTGGCAGAAGATGCTGAGATGATGCTGAGATTTTCATTGGGAGTGACGAGAATGGACAGCATTAGAAACAAGTTTATTAGAGGGACCGCACATGTAGGATGTTTTGGGGACAAAGTGAAAGAGGCCCGATTGAGATGGTTTGGACATGTGCAAAAGGAGGGACATGGGGTATATCGGTAGGAGAATGCTGAGGATGGAGCCACCAGGAAGGAGGAAAAGATGAAGGCCAAGGAGGACATGCAGGTAGTTGGTTTAAAAGAGGCAGATGTAGATGACAGAGTAGTATGGAAACGGCTGATCCGCTGTGGCGACCCTTAATGGGAGCAGCCAAAAGAAGGAGAAGAAGATTATTTATTTATTAGCATAATTCCTTATTCAAAATAGCTATTCACCTGCTGGATGCCATCTAATCCTTTCTGAACCCTCTGCCAGTCACTAAATCTCTCCAGGGCCTCATCCACGCTGAGTGATCCTTTCTTCACCTGCTCCTGCAGTTTAATGAGCTCGTCCAGTCCCGGTGCCGGACCCGGCATAAAGGTGTCATATGTACATGAGTCTTGACCACCGGCTGTGGCATGAACCCAACAGTCAGTGTTACACACAACGTTAAATCTACCAGAACACAATTTTGCTCAAATGCCAAAAATAAAACAAGCACAAAACAAAAAAAGGAAAACATTGCACGTTTTTATAATAGTTAGATGTCTTTTTATCAGTATTAAAACTTAACACGGATGTTTGACACACTGCTCTGTGTAATGTATTATATCTTACTTTGCTTAGCAGGAAGTGAGTAGAGCGTTTCAGTATCTGCCTGGGACATTTTCTTCTGGAACACTAGGATAAAATCAAAGACAGGCAGCAAAAATCAGTGGCCTGGTTTTCTCATTGGAGCAGCTATAGACTATCCTCTGCTTCTGCAGTAATCCACTAGGTGGCATCACATAACAAAAAAGATGTTGTTCTTCACAAGAATTTTTTTTTTTGCTGAATTCCCTAAAGTAACCAGGCTTTTTACTAAGCATAATTAGTATTACCAAAATAACCTAATCTGACAGGGGACATTATTATAATAACCTAAGTAAACTGGAAAGGAGCGTCTTTCTCTGCACACGCTGATACAAGAGATAAACACAGATGAGACTTGCTGAGATCAATGGAAAGGAGGAAAATTGAATTAAAGTAAAGGATACACTTGGTGATATTATTGATTGTTTGTAAGGGTTTTAAATGAGATCTGCTGGTGTGCTTGTTCATTTCAGCACCACACAGTGCAATTTTGCTGTAATGGATTCTTTTCTACCATTTTGTCATTCGCACCATTTTGTGACTTGCAGGCACACAACGCGAGGGCACGTTAGTTCTTTATTAATACACCCTGAACCGCTGCTATAACCAAAATTACGTTTATACCAGATAGCAGCACAGTAAGGTACACTATCAGAGACAAAATAACTATTTTATCATACAACAATATCATGCAGTAATGTGTGTTTGGTGACTTTAGTAGGTATCAGTTATCTTGAATTGTGAAATAAATACTTAAGGAGTTCACCTTGAGGATTTTTCTTGTACCATTAGTTTGTTTTTAGCAAAGTAAAGATCTTCACATTAGACCTAGAGAAGATAGTATCTTTACACACCAAAGGTAAAGAAAATGTGCATTTGCGGGTGCTGTGCTTGTGTCAATGAAAGATACGGGGTAATGCAACGGCTTATAGCTTCAACAATAGCTGAAATTTAAGCATGAGCAGTTTAGATGAGCTCTGGTCCCTCCTCTGTCTAACTCTATAAACACTGAGTGGGTCTAGAAATCTGATCAGCATGTGGGCGAGAGATCGTAACGTCACAGTGGATGGAAAAGTCTTTTTTTTTGTCCACACCCCTAACTGCCCCCCCATCCCCACCCCACTTCCCCACCCTCTGCCCTCTGTCATTTCATGTTGTGGGATGGGAGAGGTGGAAAACATGTGTAATGCATGATGTCGGCTCTACTTGGCCCCCTTGAGCTGTTCTGATTGGTTGCAGATGCATGAAGTAGTAGCCTTCCTTCTCTCCGTGTTGAATGTGTGTGTTTGGTGTCGTTTTTATACTCGTTGTGCTCAAGAGCAACCACTCTATTCTCTTGCTAAAGTCCCCAGGGACTAATAATGCTCAGATCATATTGGCACCGTCCTGTAAGTCTGCTGAGGATTTGCTGAGCACAACAAAGTCTTATTAAATAGGATAACAGCTTTTCGTCTGGGATCAGCTTGCTCACCAAATGAATGCACAGATAATGCTTAATATGGTCTGATGAAGAGTAATTCATCATAACACGTAGTAGGCCCAGTGGAAAAGCCGACACACACACACACACACACACACACACACACACACACACACACACACACACACACACACACACACACAACATTTAACTTGCTCCTTGCCTTATATCATTCATCCTCACATCAATGCAGGTCTGAGCTCAACATCACACTGGACTAAAACCTAACACAGAGCATATGCAGAAGAAATTTGACCCTGAAACAGTAGCAGCGCACCCACCAACTCTTTTTGAGTATAAATGCTCGCCAAAGAGAGCAGATTGCTCTAGCTATCGGCTGTACAAGTAAATCATTTTTTAAATGCATTTTTTTTATGTTGTGTTATTTCTGAGGAAGCCAGAAACAGTGGTCTGGTAAAAAAAGATGTAGAAGGTTAAGCTAGATTTCAGAAATATCCATCATAGTAAAAAAATGTTTCAGTTTATCATCCGTGTTTAATGAATAGCTTTATATCCCGCCATCATGCTGGCTGAACTGTGTCAATAGAAAAGCAATCATACTAGCCGAGCCTATGTCAGCGACTCATTTCTGGATGGCACAATGAAAAGGTATAAAAAATAGAGATATCATCTTTTCATCTGAGATGAAAAGGAAGAAACGTTTTTTGAGAAAATAGTAGAAATAAGCATGAGAGCGAGAGAGACGAATTTGTTGAACAACCGCCATGGCATTGCTCATGTTTTCATTCCCCTTCTGTATTAATATGTGAAAAATGAGGAATTCACAAAACAGCTCTAGAAACTCACGCTAGTTACCATCTGTTTCCTACAAAACAGCATCTGATATCACGGCAATATATCTCACTGCACAGTCCGAACAACTCGCTTGCACACACTGAGCCACTCTCTACTACAATTAACTGTTTCACATAATGACTCATTACTCTTACCTAGTGTTTAATGTTTTTAGCAGTATTTCAGATTTAAAAAAACATCCTATTTTACTATTTCTTGAATCTGTGGAAATGAAATGATAAAATAGTGAGGTATGATTCCTCACCATTACAAGTGAGCAATTCAGAAGAGAGTTTGGTTGCACAGTTCATGCAAAGGTCTCGTTTTTCCTGATGAAGCCTGAACTGCTAGACTCAGTCTGTCTCTTTCCCTCTCTCTCACTCCCTCTCCGGCTTACAGGCAACAAATCAGGAGAGTCTAAATGATTTATTAAGCTCTAACAATACAAGTCAGTTGGCACCTTCAACTTGTTGAATAATTAATGTGGCTGAAATTGAACATTTAAGAACTTGCTGAACTTGATGAACGATGCAAATTTGGGTCTCGCTTTTCCCTGTCATCAGTTATAGGAGCACAGGCAGTAACGTAAAAAAATATATATATTAAGTATTTATAAACATTGTTGATTCGGGTGCCAATAAGAGCAACACAACCTGCTTTAATGAGCAAGGAGAGCAAAAAATATCTATAAATAAAACATGTGGCTAAATCTTTATGTGCAAAATTAACTCTAAGTCTAGTATGTTTGTTTTTAGTAGAATTACAAATCCAAAGATTCTCCTACAATCAACAAATCCATGCAACCTCCCTTGAAATGTTTCAGATCTAACAGATTAGCATGTGTTCACCCTGAGCGATGTAAGGTAAGTTTTCCTCCTTGGTAGGGAGACTCTCAGGTCTGGGGGCAGGTGCAGGGGGGCGGTTGGACATCACCATGGAGCTGCTGGAGGTCAGAATCATGTCGTATTCTTCATCATTCATTTCTAGTGTATAGGGATCGTTGTCTGCCTTCACTTGCAATGTAGCGTCTCTGACTCTCCCGGTGTGCGGCTCATCATGGGTGTCGGCAACCTGCAGATGCGCTGCAGGTATCGAAACAGCGAGTGTGGATTCGGTGCATTAATTTCTCCCATGTTTATTTCAAGAACATACAGTAAGTTGTGTGTATTCGGTGTGTACCGACTTACCAGTACTGCCCATCAACTCATATACACTCGTGTCCTCACTCATGTCATCACCACTGCTCTTCGCCTAGACAAACACAGTCAGATAGGTTTATCATTTGTTTGGGTCTTGGAGAAAATATAGACTCTGCAACACCTTAAGTATGTTTGTGTATATAAAAATGTTTGTGATGTGCTTAGGCAATTCTGGTGCTCTTGCAATTTGTAAATTGATACTATATTTTTGTTATGCCCATGTAAAGCCCAGCTACAATGGTGTTTAATAGGAAAACAAAGTCCAGCAATCTCATAAGGAATAACATTTCCTAAACCAAATAGCAGGATTTTTACGGCAAGAGCTCATTTTCTAACTCTCCATTTTTCAGCAACATAAAAATGACATTAATGAGAAATCCGATGTAGGAAAAGTAGATACAGTAAATAGTGGATTCAAAGACTTGACTTAGCTAGGTAGCAAACTATGAGCCATTAAGCTGTTTGCAGTGACAAAAGGTTTATCATAAAGTTTAGTGAGTGTGATGAACAGACTAAAGGATTAAAACTCTGCAATATCACTCTGTATAGGCAGATTTGAAGCAAGATCTAAATCTCACAGGCACCACTTAACAGGTAGTCAAATGGCATTGTGGGCAATCTAGCATACTGTTAACCAAAGTGAAAAGTCAAGTAATTTTTAGGCATTTCAGCCTTATACAATACGTAGTGAAACAACACAACGTTTCCCCAGGATCAACATAAAAATCAACACAAGATAACACAAAACTAACTAGGACATTACATAAAGGGCACATGTGCAAATGTTTGGTGCAGACAAAAAGAAAACATTGAGATTAAATGAACACAGTGTCTAGTAGCAGTTTAACAGAAAATAGATATAACTTTAAACTTAAAAACACAACACAAGAAAAATCTTCCCCACAGCATGCCTTAAGATCACGTTATTGAAGAAAGCAGAAATATTCTAGTAGTTCAGGATGGATTTTTCCTTTAATTAATGGTGCAATTTTAAGTTTTGTGAGACTCATCTAATAAAAAGGGTTAAGCAGCCATATAATCACCACTGAGGGCTTGACCTAAGCAAAATCTGATTTTAATTAATACACTACTTAGCTGCATACCTGATGATAAACATGTTGAACTGCTGCTATTATTAAACTACAGCGTCAGGTGATATCAACCCACTGCCTTTATTTATTCAGCAGTCACACTGTTACAAGCACTTAAGTACAACCACAACAACACAACAGTTTTTTTGAGTGGCAAAAATTAAGTAATGCACTGCAACTGTCCAATCTGACACTTTTACAAAAATTGGGATTAAAAAAACACTAAGAAAAAGAGCAAAACCTGTCCTTTGAAGATGGAGAGATATAACCAACTGCTAATAGATTTGAGTCTGTCATTGGTGTGGTCTGGAACAGAGCAGAAAGTGGCTAATTCATCAATCAAAGCTTGCAAACGCAGTCCATTCAAACATGTAATTCCAGCTGTTCAAACATATAATTTAGCCCATAATTCCCTTGCCAAAGATTTGATTCTATGCTCAACCAAGTGTCGAGACTGTCTTTGTCATGAACGCACTGAAATATTTCAAATAAAGTGTGAGTATTACACAATGCAGTTTATGTGCTCTTTATCTAAAGGTCTTGTCAGTTTCGCCAACCTGGCTGAATCAGTTCATAAAGCACAGCATATAATGTGCAAAGAAAAGCCGCAATCACTGTGGAAGCAGCAGACAACTCAATTTGCCTCAAAGCAGATTATGTGTCAGTTGCTCAAAACAGCGAGTGACAAACAATGAGGCTATTCATACTTCTCGTACACATACTGACCACAGCCAGAGAAAAATGCATTCGGCTCAAAACAGAGAAAGTGTGTGGTGAATTGATGAGTGGGGACCATTGAAAGTCCACACTTTACAACGGTGCATGTTTTAGCCGGCAGATACGTTCTCCACACACTGTTCCTTAGCAACCTCCTCCATTCACTCCAAATAATAGCCCACACTCTTCCCCTTTAGTATTGATAATGCACATTAGCATTCTGTGATATGAATACATTCATTAGAGTAGAAAGGCGAGGATTAACAGATATACAAGACAAGCTAATTACGCATCACAAGTCGAGGGAGATGCGAATGATGGCTACTTTGATGTCAGGCACGAGTGGATCAACAGGTTTTCCACAAGTGCCTTACTAATGAATAATTAAAGTGTATTCCTCCCATAAAAAAGAGTGATATATAAACAGAATGACAGATGTTTGAAAACTGTCCCATATTTCATATTCCAGATTTCACTGTGACCATACATTTATAGCCACTATAAATTATATGGAAATCCTTGCAGCCATTTTTTTCTATAAAATAATTGCAAGTACATTAGTACAGTGATTTATTACTGCATAAATATCTGATAAATTTGCAGATATACCGTTTTTTTTTTTTTTTTGGACAAATGTATGCAGAATATTAGATTCAATTGTTACAAACACATCTCTGGAAAATGGGCCGAGGCGGAAATGGCTAAATATTACACTTTTTAAAATAATCTTATCAAAAATCAATGGTCAGGAAGTAAACAAGAATGAACAAATACTGTATAAACAGTCATTTATTATTAGTTTTTTCCTTTGATGAATTTAAACATTGAAGCTTTGTGTATACATTTATAAACAGTTTTTTTGGCAGCAAAAACAGCCAATTTTGTTTCATTTTCTGTTGATAATATAAGTGAATTTTTGTGTTTCTAGCTTCTCCCCAAATGGTACATTGAAGCTAAAGTAAACACACAAATGCGGGCATAGACGTTTTATTAGCGCATTCGTTTCAGATTTCGCCAATTTTTGCTTTGTCCATTTTTTTACCTTTACAGAGTAATGAATAGAGTAATGAATAGTATCTAAGCACTTAAACAGATACGCAGAAAACTTAGAATAAGAATTTCTGCTTATTTTTATTCTGCCAAGTACTATAATGAATCAAGACAACGCTGGCTGGGCTGCATATGAGCAAGCATATATTATAACATCTTTTGAAAACCTGCTATCAAGCATGCGGGTCTCTTGAGAGCTTAAATGAACTGGAACAAATGTAATCTCTCAGACACTGTGTTTCACACCATATAGAGAAGTTTACCACTGTGCAAATGTATTTAGATGTTTAATATGCAGTGAAAGTAATCAGCATTTCAAAAAGAAAAAGAGAATATGACATAAATGCAAAGCTTTAAAAAAGACAGATGCAGTATGGCAGTTCACTGGGTTTGTTTGGAAACAATGGCACTGTATATCGTGAAGTAGCTTCTACTCAGAACAAGCAGCTAGACCAAATAGCATTTGCCTACCATGCGCTAACTGAAAGAGCCCACTGTTACAGTTTAACATGGCAGACGCTAGCATTCAAATTTCAAGCAAATCACAGAGAAACACATTGTTGGTGCAGTGACGAATTCTTGCTTTATGGAGATACACATTTGTACTCACCCCACTGAGAAAGAGCTTGACAAATGGTTTGTTTTAGCAAATGTGCCAAACATGTATCATTTCTCATGAAGTCTTGTTTACAGTGTTAATTCTGAACTTCCTCTCTCCTAATTTTTAATCAGTTTATACATGTGAAAAAACATAATTAGAAATTATGGATAAATTACAAATATTGCGTAAAATGAAAACCATTTTTTAAATTTATTTAATTTATATAAAGATTTAGTCAGAAACAATATTAGGAATTGTTTATATATTTTACATTTGAATCTCCTGCTGAGCTTGCAGTGAAGAAAGTTACAAAACAGTATGGGTTGCAAAATCAACTTTTTTTGTATAGTTTCAAAAAGAAAGAATGAACAGGTGAGGTCAGGAACATCAAAAGGCCAAGAAGATAAAGGAAAACAACTGCCATGAATGATAGAAAAGGTTTTTTTCTGGAAGCTCTGTTGGTGTCAAAGTCAACAATCAACAGACAATCAACATTAATTGAATAAATACAGAGGTTTTTTTTTTTAGAAGATGTAAATCATGGTTACTCCTCCAAAACAGGAAGACCAGCTTACAGCTTGCCAAAAAAACTTCCTATGGACTGGTAAAACAAAGATCAACTTGTACCAGAATGATAGGAAAATAATAACTGAAAATGAATAACTGCCCACTATACAACCTGTTCCTTTGTATTTATTGATGATGTGACTGCTGACAACTGGAACAGGATGAATTCTGAAGTGTATAGTGTTAGATCACCTGCACAGATGTGCACTACAAAGCAACACAAGACCTTTTAAGGCAATAAAACAAAATGTTCTGCAATGGCTAAGTCAATCACCTGACCTAAATGCAACTGAGCATGCATTTCACTTGTTGAACTTGCTAACTGAAGAGAAAACACCCAAAAAAACAAAGCAGGAGCTAAAGAGAACTGGATTAAAAAACTGGCAAAGCATCACCAGGGATTAAACACAGCATTTGTGCACACTGACATTTAGATTTTACTCCCATATATACTAAATTAGACAGCTGAAATAACAATTACTTTGTCACTGAATAAATATTTAGTGACCTATCTTTATGAAGCATATCTGTTCAACCCACTGTCTGTGAATATCTTATAACCCATGAAACGGGTATACTTTTAGTTTCCTCAGTGGAGGGAAACTAATCACTGAATAGTTCAGATTGTCCTTTCTAAAGGATAAAAACCCATCACATCTCCTGATACGTAGTGCCTTGCATAAGTATTCAAAGTTGTATTTAACTGAAATCACATGATGCCGCAACTGCACACTGGTCAACAAGGTAATTACCGTAATTTCCGGACTATAAAGCGCCATATACAAGCCGCATCCACTGAATTTTACAAATATTTTTATTTTGAACATAAATAAGCCACACCTGTCTACACTAAAACTAATGAACTTTACACAGGCTTTAACAAAAGACACGTTACACACGGTGTAACTGGTGAAATATGTTGTGCTTCCTTTAGGAGCATAGCGGTATTTTGGGAATAGCATGCCACTGCATTTTTCCGCTGTTACTGCATGTGTGCAAGATGAGGATTATGTCCTTATTATTTTCTGATGCTGATTTCTAAATTTCTTTGACTAATCCGTAACGCTGTTGCCAAGAAAAATAAAAAAGCACGAGTTTTGGAAACCTGTCTGTGCTTATATGATTTCTGTTGCAACTGGAGTTAGTGACCTCTCCCTTCACCCAGACTCAACACGTTACAACGGCTTGTATCTAAACAGTAGCCGACCAAGAAAGTCATTGTTCACTGTCTTCCTCCTTCCTTTCACAACTATTTCTCTGGGGAGTTTATCTTTTGGCATCGTCGTGTGTTTAAAAAAAAACGTTTTTTCTCCCGATGCCGTGCAGCTCAGAACACAGGTGACATTTTATTGGTCTAATGTTATGTCGCTCAGTTTTTTAGCTTGAAGTTTGTGAAACCGGGAAAAACCCAGGAAAAATTCATAAAAAAGCCGCTTCGTTGTTTAAGCCGCGGGGTTCAAAACGTGGCAAAAAAGTAGCGACTTATAGTCCGAAAAACACGGTGTGTGATTTCTGATGGCAACGCACTATTACAGGTTACTTTGGAAAAGATTAATGACATATTAACTGAGTTAAGTTCATTTCAGCTCCAGGTTGTAACATATGAAATATGGGGAAATTTGTGTCCAGGTTGTACATATAAAAATATGGAAAAGTTCATGGGGTGTCAATATTTATGCACAACACTGTGAGTTAATGAAATGAATAAAAAAAGAAAATAATTTATCATGGGTTTATGAACTTTAAAGAAATCCTTCATTCACTCATCTATAGGAGACACAGAGGATGCCAAGCCTATCCAGTGATTCACTCTGAATTGGACTCCATTGCAGGCCATAATATACACACTCACACACCCATTTATACAAGTCACTCAGAGTAGCCAGCGAGCATGTTTTTGCGAGATGAGAAGAAATTGAGTGAATGTGGACTTACTAAGAACATTCAAAACATCAAACAATGACAGAAACTGCAGCTCATTATCCATCACTGCATGCTGGAGCTGTACCTGTGCCACTTCACCATGATATACTTTGAGTGTATACCAAAAAGATTTCTTAACAATTGAAAAGCAATTTCCTTAAAAGCAAAGGCTTATTCCAACTGTAAGTTTTCTTTGATAAAATACTTTTTTTAAATGTAAAATAACATCAAATGTGAGTCAAATAAACTTGTTTTTTGTGTTACATAAGATTGCTCTTTGACACTTTCTGGGCTCAAGCAACCTGATTTTGTGATTTGGTGGTTTTCTGGTGTAATTATTAAAATTGCTTGAACGTAATTTTCTTTGCACATGTTTTATTGTTGCCCGTGTGTCTCGTTAGTCTGTTATTGTTAGCAATGATTCGTTCTAAGCATTAAAATGTTTGCTGATTGGTTGATGTGCCAAACATCCAAATCATACTCACTCCAATTTTTTTTAAATGCTAGAAAATTACAATAATTGGGCATACTTAGTTAGTTATTATGGTGTCATACCATTGGCAGATGTTTTAATAAATCCCTAATAAGTAATATAGATAAATCTGTAATGATTATTATAGTTAAAAATGTTCGATATGGATACTTTCATGTCACACTGTAGTTATTATATGACTCTCGCATACCCAAAGTACACTATGTTACAATGTTAGTTGTAGTATTATTATTTTTACATAACGCCAGCCCAGAAAGTCCTAAACTTATTAACCTATTTATGATGCCCATGAGGTTAATACCAGTTGATTATGGTTGTCATGTACAGTAGATGTCTAATTACTGCCTTTATGGTGTTAGCAAACACAATAGAAATGTGTATATATATATATATATATATATATATATATATATATATATATATATATATATATATCGATATCCTGGGTTTGGGGACAGGCCTAAAAAAATGCAGGTTTGCTTTAACATAGAATCCCATATATGGTAATATCATTATATTAAATCCCATGTATAACTTTTGGAAAATGGAAAACACAAGGTTGATTTATTTTATTGTTTCATCATGCCTTTCCTTTGTTAAACACACTCAAGTAGTGAAGAAAAGATCTAAATGCAATGTCATCATGATGAATACCTGCAAATGAAGGGATGATCTCATTGTAAGAACACTTTTAGCCATGTAGGCTGGCATGGGATGTTACAAAGATTTTTCACAATCCTCATGAAAATCACTAACACCATATACAGTTAAGTGAGCTAATTACTTCTATTAAAGTCTTATTTAATATATGACTATATTATATATTAATATTAATTAATATTATAATACCTTACATATTAATATTAATTAATATCATTATATATTAATATTAATATATTATATATATTATCATTCAATCTTTTCTCTTGAGCCATGACAACCCTTTCCCCATTATCACAAAAAAACTAATAAGAAATAATATGAATTAATCATTAGAATGTTTCCCACATGATGAGAATGTCACCAGGCCAAGACCAGGACCAAGAATTGGTTCTCAGAGTTTTAAAACAGCCGAAAACATGCTTTTACACTGCATCAAAAAAGCCCTGGGTCCATAAAAGAAAAAACCTCAAGTGTGAAAATGACCTTAGATTACATAGTATTTTCATGTTGTTTGACTTATTCAATGGTGTAAAACATATAATTTTAGAATTTCAGCACAAAGGAACATAGGGCAGGAAAACGAACTGAACCTATCACCAGGGAAACAAATAACAATTGAACATCCAGTAGGGAAAGCCCTACACTGGAAAATATGGAGAAAAAGATATCTGAGCTCAACATTTAATCTGCTCTCCTCCAAAATTCAGGCTTTGTGCTACACATTCTTAGTCAATGTTGCTGTGGTTACAGATTTCTGCCAGCCATGAGAGTGATAAGGAGTGGATCAGAATGGTTTTAGAGAAGAGAAACAAACTGAAATCGACTTGAAAAAAAAACAAAACATGAACCGCTGACTGACAAAAATGTAAATGAAATGCAAAGAGTAATAAAGGCGTGGGACATCAATTTAGCATCGTACACTAAAAAAATATGATCATCATGAATATGTAAAGCATGCTTCACCATAGTTCAAATCTCAGAAAAGCAAACAAGTATTTCCACTTGTTAAACTATGTCAGGATTTTGTATTTTATTGATGTCCAATGTAGGTTCAAACAAAGAAATATTCAAACCATAAATTGTAAGTAATGATGTATTGTAGCCACACTAACAGGGGGGCTGCATGCTGTCACGGGCAAAGAATGGCTACCGCTGTTGATTGTTGTTGCGTCCGGTTTCATCAGACTCTAAGCTCTTATTGCCAAGGAGCTGTTTAGAGCTCTTTCACTGGCACGAGGGTGCCTATGGATTGCAATTTGGCTGGGTAAAGTAACTCCCAATGCCTGAGTTAATCTATTTATACACCAAATGATTGATCACACCATGCAGTCACCAGTGCTGCCACTTGTGCTCTGTCATTAGCAACATGACGAAACAAATCAAATAATCAGCCATCCTGTGAAGCAAGTCAGCAACCCAGATGACTTGCTTAAAAATGTATTAATAGCTACTTATATAACTACAACTTAGCACTTTAATTGTTTTAACAGCTACTGCCATTTTGCCATTTGAAATTTTGATGATGTTTGAAGGTTGTCTCAATATGATTCCAGCAGGAAGAGAGATGACATGTTTATGAGCGTAAGCTGAAACAAGACCTGAGACCAAATGTAACCTGCTCACAATAGAATTACCCCATTAAGCCATGCTGACCTTTTTAAATGGGTGGCATGATTTGTCTCATATGTTTGCAGGAGCATAAAGAACAGTGTTTATTTAGCAGGGGCAAACTCTTAAGAGTGGGCCTCATGTTATTTGTATGGTTGACTGGGGATTTCTTTGACCAGGCAACAATGTCACATGAGTTCTTCATTAGTTTCAAGCCCCAGTAGGACGTGAAATAGCTGAAAGTGGCTGTGCCCCTGGTGCAATGTAATATTATTTGTGTCTCACAGGGGCATAACAACAGTGCTCAAGGGGACTTGTCTGTACCACACTGACATGGCAAAATTTACAGAGAAGTTTCAATTTCGTTGCACGTGTCTTTTCTCTTTGCTTGATGAATAATTTATGGAATAATAGTAAAATGGAGCTCAGACATGTTCACTTGATCAGGTGCAGTTAGGATATACATGCAACTGATAGTTGGACTTCTGTTACGATCCTTAAACAAAATGATTACAATTAATATCGGCGAAATAAAACCTGACATGCATAGGGGGTGTGACAAGAGGCGAAACCCTACGTTATTTATTTTCCATCATCAGGTTTTGTTTTACTTATACATAGCAATTTTCCAACAATCAAAATATTTATTAATTCAAGCACACACCCTACATTCTATTCAGTTCAAAGATACACTGTTGAGGAACATCTGTAAAACAAATTTGTCTGGAAATTACACAAGCGTTTTTTTTATCTCCTGTATGTGGAGTGTCTAGCATACAAGTCCCTGTGTATGTTGTTGCTATAGAAACAATAATGTACTAGAAGAAGAGTAATATAAACCTTGCAGCTGCAAATAAATCAAGCAACAGAAAAAAAAGAAAATCATGTAAATAGCCCAAAGACAGTATAAATACTACTTACTCTTTTTATCTAGTTACCAAACCAACATTTTCATTTACATTTATAGCATTTGGTAGATGCCCTTATCCAAAGCAGCTTACAGAAGTGTTTTGAAGTCTCTATCAGTAAATACATCGTTATCCTAACATCCTTATATGCTAAAGAGTATGAAAAGAAGCAAAGAATAAGAATAGTTTTAGAGGTGGTGATAGCCTTTGTCTTTTTTGTTTAGGATTTTTTTCTTCTCCATCATTCATACAACCCCCACTCTTTTGGGAAGATGTTCCACTAGATTTTGAGTCTGTGCTCATTAAGCCATAAAGGTGTTGAAGTCAGGTACTGATGTAGGGTAAGGAGGCCAATTCATCTCAAAAACATAAAAAAAAAAAAAATGTAAATAAAATACAACCTATTCACCAGAGATGCATACTCATAACATACTCCTCAGAGGCTGTAAGCCAGTGGTACCACTCGTATTCACTGGTCTGGAAGTGGTAAACAAACCCTTTTCCTGGGCTGAGACAAGCTAGCTAGCTTTGGGGTTGGCTGACCTCTCCTCATGATGACTAGCTTTTCTGGAAAATTGATTTTTAAGTATGTCCGAGACCAAATAAATTTCTCTTCCTCCATAGGCATAAAAAAGTCTAACTCAGACGTAATAATGTGTGCAGAGCTACACACGTGTTTTGCCAGTCGAACTTGTTTTTCTGTATTCTGGGCCAGCTAGCTGCCCTGTGAGGTGAATACGAAATCTGATTTTGTTAAAGAAACAGACCCGTTGCTAATAGAGACTAAGGTAAAAGAGCCAGCAGAACAGACCTTGCAGGCCCTGGGCAGATTAGATTGACATGGCAGCACATAGAGGCTGAAATCTGATTGGACAAAAAAATCTAACATCCGCATGCACGTACTGGAAGCAGTGCAGTCAAGAGAAACGCTACAAAATGAAGAGAATAAACTGCTGGGAATAAATTAATACAATTTCATGAAACAAATATTAGAATTTAGGTTGTAAATGTAGGTTAGTGCTTCTGATAGTGTTTAGGCCAGCAGAGTAGGCTTTGCTGGCCCTGACCGCCCGCCACTGCTATATACCTCGTCTAAATATTCTCTTTGACTTAAGATTTTCAGTCTGCTTTCTCTTTGGTTAAATTCAAATTAACATTTTATTTGTCAAATGCACATTCACGCAGAGTACGACATGTAGTGAAATGCTTTTTACGACTGTCCAACATGTAAACATAAAAAATAGAAATACAATATAAAACAAAAAATAATAAATAGCGTAAAAAATAAATAAAAAAGTATTAAAGAGTATTAAAAGTATAATCTAACTATAAAGTATGAAAATAAGTTTAAGAATTATAAAGGGTATTACTGGCATTATTATGAATTAGGCGCTAATAACAATTGAATGTCTGTGTTGGAAAAGCAAATAATTGACCAAGCAGGAGTTAATTATAACAAAACCATTTCCTGTTTGTGGTTTTCGCTGTGGCCGCATGTTGCCAAAAATAAAAAAGGGGTAACTGCTAATCAGATTTCCATGTGTGCCAATTTCATTTATTCAAGCAGTGAAAGCTTAACAATCAGCTTTACAAAACACAATGAATTTATTAATGAGTCCACTAAACTTAATTACAGCATTACAGTATGTTGCCCAAAACAGGACATTGTTCTATAATGTAAACAAAGAATGATAATAGAGAGAGCAGATTTCAGGAGATGATATTGTAGCAAATAAATGGCAAGCAAGGAGAGTAGATGTTTTTCTTAATTTTTTTTTTCTCCTCTTTTACATTGTTGTTTGTGAAACATATCAACTTAATTAGATGGGTAAAGGTCAACGGCAAACAGAGGCACAGCTGGAGTGGAGGATTTCAGGATTATTTGTGGTAGGATTACACAAAACGTATACCAATGTGATCATTATATACATACTGCATAGTAATTTATATATTGTGTAGAGTAATTAATATGATAATCATCAGCTGCTATGGCAGAAAAATAGGATTAGCCAATCACATATATATATATACTATACAGGAGATACATTAAATGGCTAAAAGTATGTGGACCTCAGAATATGACCACTATATGTGAACCTTTTCCAAACTGTTGCTACAAATCTGGAGGCACTAGATTGTAAAGAATGTCTTTGTATGCTGTAGTATGACAGTTTTCTTCCTCTGGAGCTAATAGGCCCAAACCTGCTTCAACATTACAGCGACTGTGTGTACAAAGCAAGCTTTATGGTTTTTTGGTTTGCCAAGGATGGATTAGAGGAACTTTAGTGTCTGGCACAGAGCTCTGACCTGAACCTTATTGAACACCTTTGAAATGAACTGGAACATTGGCTGCACCCAAGATCTCTAAGACCTCACTGTGGTTAAATCTAATGTAAAGCTTTTCCAAAAGACGTGTATGCCATTCTTTTAAAATAAGATGTATATATGTTTGTTGTGGTCAGGTGTCCTCGTGTCTTCATACTTTTGGAGATATAGCATATAAAATACAAGCCACCTTTAATGACTACTTCCCACTTAGATTGGTCGGTATAACAGTAGAATTTGAATTTATAATTGATACTGACCAACATTTTTTAAATGGTTATTAAAATACTGTCCATGTATCAAATTGGCTAAGTAATTGCCTTTAGGCCATAAAATGTTTTTTTATTTCAAATGTTTTTTATCCAATACCATGTTATCATTATGTTATTATTAACACTTTTTATTGTGTATACATGCTTTGACTTTTGGTTTAATATGCTTAAGATTAATGCCATGATATTTGTATGGAGCCCCAACAATGTTTCAAACCTTCACACTAAATAAATATGACTTTCTTTCCTCAGAGGTAGAAACCTTTTAACTCTGTTCAAATGCATTTGGAAAGTTTTTGTGTCAAGCATTATGATTAAAATACACTGATGTTTTCATTAAACATTGATTGCTTTTGAGCATAACAATGGTTATAAATAATACACAGCACCAAATCTTTTATACGCTTCGAAAGTGATGAGGTTTATACACTTTGGCCCAATCTGACATTGGTCATTTATCACTTGCCATTAACACGTTCTAACCATTTAATATATTGCATCTAGGTCACATATTGCACTTCCAAAATTAAACTCTTAAGGTTATCAATCTTTTTTTCAGCCCAACCTGAGGAATTTGATCCAATAAGGCCATTCTTTCATTATATTATATTTCCCCTTGTATTTATGAGATGTATTGTAGAAATAGGTGAGTCCTATCAGTCAATTTTAATCCAATTTTACAGACACAATTACAGCCGTCACATAACAACCGGAGCAGAGAGGGGATTAGGTTAAGTCCTTTTATTTTCATTCCCTTGAGGTTGGGAATTCTCTGGGTGGACTGAGAGCCTGTTAGTGATGGAGATAAAGTGCAGTAGGGGGCTTGTGCTTAATACATTTCTGAGGGAAGTTTTCATGTTGGCTTAAAATGTTTGCCCGCAATTACATACTTATATTCTCTTTCAGTTATTTTTTCTTAGAGCACTAGATTAAATGATTAAAAAAAGGCACTATGATAATGCACAATACTTTAAAAGACTTTGTGCCAAATGGTATTAAGGAAAGCCAGCTACAGATTCAACAGCATTCATGCTTAATTGCATTAATTTAATTGTATTTAATTTAATTGTATTGTATTGTGTTTTAGCATTTGCAAATCCCTTCAGAAATCTTAGAGATTACAGGACATCTCTCTTGCTGCATCACACACTTTGATTTGAACAAATGATTAACTTGCACATTTCAGCAAAAAGAGTTAAAAGTAGTTGTGTGAGTCAACACACCTCCTTTGAAATCAAATTGAATTTTTCTTCATCTTCAGTGTCATTACCCCTGAGTCTGAAGGTCTGGAACAAATTCTGCCCTGTTGTCGATTGAGGCGCAGAGACCACACAGTTACACACATCACAGCATACTGATATCTGACATATATTGATATTTCTCTAGGGTCAAATCTGTGCTGAAACAAAAGAGTTTTACTACAGAATACATCCCTCAGATGGATTTTCATGACAAAACGTTTAGTTAAAATCTACAGAATCAATGATAATTTCCGTTGTAAATTCATTGACCCATATAAACAACATCTGCAGTATAAATAGGAAAATCTTCTGATTAATTTAATGATTAGTGTCTGGTAGTTTGTCTCTGGAATTGACACTGTTAGATGTATTAACTGATTATTTTGGGGGTTAAATATTACCTAAACAAGAGCATGGGCTGTCAGGAAAACAATGCATTAAGTAGGGAATAAAACACAACAAAAGCATCCTGCTTAAGAACATGATCAATAATAAGGTGGTGTGATCTCTAACAATTGATTATTTTGCTGTAGCCACATGTTTTATTCTAGTTATACTGTAGCAGTTTACCACTGATTACACTTTCTCAGAATTAAACATTATACATGTATTAACATTATACTTGTTAACTATTTATAGTTACATTTAATGTTGTGGAACATGCAAGCATTAAAAAAAAAAAAAAAAAAAAACATCACTCATGTTACCAAGCACAATGAAAAACATATAAAGGTATAAAGCACTGACAAACATTTAGTTCAGAAAGCTTTACGATATCAACGATTTCACATTCACACACCTGTTTGCTTAGACTGTGGTGGAGCATCCACCATACCAGCCCCTGTGATGAAGCTGTTGCTATAGAAACAATAATAATATCAGAATTAGCGCAATAATATTAATTAGTAATTTGAATTGGAGCCAGCATTACTCTCAAAGATGTGCTGTCATTTAGAAAATTAATCAACACCTTCTCATCAGTCAGATCCGAGAATATTCAAGAATTTACCAGTGCTGTTGTAGTGAAATGACTTTAATGTGAGAAGAACTAAACTATACAAAGATCTGTGGACACCTGACCATAAGACTTGCATGTGATTTTCAAACATTCCAATACACATTTAGTTCAATTTGCGGTTATAAGAACCTCCACTCTTCTGTGAACATGATCTACTGGATTTTGGGGTGTGGTTATAGAGATTTGTGCTCATTTAGACACAAGTAAAGTCAGGTATTGATGTATGGTCAGGATGCCTGAAGGGTTGAGGAAAGGGCTTCTGCTCCAACCCATTTAAAACATATCTTCATGGAGGTTGCTTTGTGCATTTTCATGCTGGAACAGGTTTTGGTCTCCTAGTTTAAGCAAAGGGAAAATTTTATGCTACTGCATTCAAAGACGTTCTACACAATTGTATCACTACAACTTTATAGTAACAACTTGGGGAAGTACTAAAAATGGCTGAAAAAGTCTGGCTTCCATATATTTTTGTTTATATTGTGTATGTCATATTTAAAATCAGCTTGCTATGATGTCAGCCCTCCATTAAATAAAAAATACCGGTGTAGAATTTTCCCTTTCCCATCAACTATGGACACCTTTATATAGTTTAAAGGCCATGGGGTTATAAAATAATGCACAATACATTTTACTTAAGATTTCTGTCAGTTTCTGACAGAAATTTCTATTTCTATTGAGATAGTCATATCTTGAACAAATAAAACCTACAATAATGTCGAAAAAACAATACTGTATTTGTATTTAGAGTCGCATCAAATTAGTGATGTTTGCATTACATTTACATGCTAAACCGTCGTTAGGTACTGCTAAAACAAATAAATATGAACACAAAAAAAAAACATGTACATCTAAACACCAACAAAAATTTGAGAAATGGATAATAAAAAAAAACTCAATTTTTTTCATAAATTTCCAACAAATTGCAAAAATACACACAGTGCAAAGTAATGGAAAGTGTGCTAGAGAAGTGAAAAAAAAGAGTGCAGGCAGGGTGGAGTGGGTGAAGAAGAGTGGCAGGAGTGGTTTGTGATAGAAGAGTATCTGCAAGAATTAAATAGAAAGTTTATAGGACTGTGGTGAGACCTGCGATGTTGTATGGTTTAGCGACAGTGGCATTGAGTAAAAAACAGGAGGTGGAGCTGGAGGTAGCAGAGCTGAAGATGTTGAGGTTTTCGTTGGGAGTGACGAGAATGGAAAGGATTAGAAATGAGTTTATTAGAGGGACAGCACATGTAGGACATTTTGAAGACAAGGTGAGGGAGGCACGGTTGAGATGGTTTGGACATGTGCAGAGGAGGGACATGGGGTATATTGGTAGGAGAAAGACCAAGGAGGAGGTTTATTGATGTGGTGAGGGAGGACATGCAGGTAGTTGGTTTGAAAGAGGCAGATGTAGAAGACAGAGTAATATGGAAACGGATGATCAGCAGTGGCAACCCCTTATGGGAGCAGCCGAAAGAAGAAGAAAAAGACATGTACAAATGCAACAAACATTTTATTACCATAATACCAATGTGCCTTTATAATCTTAACAATAAAGTGGGTTTACTGCACACAAAACTGCACTCTGCACTTGGTATCTCAGAGCTTGGCTAATGGATTCACTGATATGTTGATTGATACCTGCTTAACTATTTCCCTTTAGTGAATAAATGCAGCACACAAAGCCCCCTCTGCTTTCATTTTGGTGCTTCTGGAAAATTATATATGTGATTTAATTTTTATATATAACATTTTTCTTTATATATACAATTGTACATTTTTCATATATTCTCATTTCCAAGACCCTCACTGCATTCCCCATAATTCACCAATGTGGAAAAAACACCAATTTTTATATTATAGTTTTTTTATTATTATTATTATTTGTGAGTTATAGTTTTTAATATTGTTGCCCATTTGGTAGGCTTTTTTAAATAAATTATTAACAGGTTTCATCACATTTGCATTGGCTATCCAATGCTCTTATCCATTGCATTTCTTAAACAACCCCTCAGTGTGTAATGTCGTAGGTTATAAGGCCAGGTTTACTGGCATGTTGATCTCCGAGTATACCATAAGACCAATCCTAGACACAATGCCATTCAAAGGCAAAAATCCAAAACAATTCCATTCTTCACCTCATTCCTATGTGTAACATCAATAAAATGCTTTCTCTGGCCACAATAACATCCCGTTGGATACAAATATGCTCAGACAAATCAGTGACTTGACTGTGGGTTGCTAGCTGACCCCAATCCACCTGATCTTGGTATTTACAACCACTGTGGGGCCTGAAAGATTGGGGAGGAAGTCCATAAATAATGGCTTGAAAGTTAGTAAGGCTGCCTTTAAGCAGGCAGCTATAAACCCCCTTGAGACTAAGGTCAGAAGGGTTTGCTTGTTACAGTCTTGTTCTTATTCCTGTCATTTGATTCCCCCCCCCCACCTGTCCCTTTGAGCATGTTTATGAAGTCATCTTGTCAGCAATAAAATGTAATTTAAGGTTAAAATGACTGCTATTTAAAAATATGCATTCAGACACCTAGTGTATGCACACACTAAGGAGAGAATAAATCCATTATCCATGAACAGATAATATATTATAAACAGGTACAAATACAAATAAAGATTTAAAAACTGGAGGATTAAAAAAATAGTATGCTTTTAGATAGCGTGTCTAGTGAACTTTTGATGACTATTATGTAAGATATTATAAGATTTCTATTATTGCTACCTATCAATAGTCTCTAAATCAATAGTTTCCTGAATTGTGTAAAGCTTTGTTTCTTTTGAAAGTAGCTTGCTCAGTTGAAGCAAGCCAGAAGTTCAGGAGCTGGATAAAGTTGTGCACTGCAAATTGAAGTCGCATTGTTGAATGAAAAATTGCTTCTTTTCCCAACAGAGCTGCACTTTTTCTTAGTGTTTGCAGAGACATAAAAACATCAATTCTAGACAAAAAAAAAACCCCACACATCTCTGCCGGGACAGATACTATTATATGTTCATGGGTATTTGTTTTCTTAAATAAGGTTTGTTTTTATTAATAATCAATATGAATAGAAGATATTCATGGTTCTCCCTCCTACAGCCTCAGAAGAACTTTGCTTGCACAGCAGATAGAGGACTTTTGTCTGAAACATCCTGCTTTTCCAGAAACTCTGTGTACTTTTCTTTACTTTAGCCATACACACCTATTGACTATATCTGCCTGTCTGTCTGTAGCAACGAGACATTTATTTAAGAAAAATAAAATAAAATAAGCTACTACTGTCTGAAAATAGCGCTTCCTACAGCTAGAGTTTCTAGCATAAGAACTCACCAGTGATTGCTCCAGAAGGATGTGGAGTTGTGAGTGTCCATTTGCATGTGCTAGCACCAGAGGTGTGTGTCCAAAACAGTTGGTACTTCTCATAGCTTGCTGAGCTCCAGGGCACTGCAGCAGAACGCTGGCCAGATCTGTCAGCCCGTACTTTGCCGCAAAGTGCAATAGAGTCGGGATGTCCTCCGAGTGGGATTCTGCAAATGACAATGCTGGTTTTAATGCTGTATAATGTATGGTTAAAGATGTTTGCATCCTCAGTATGGACTGATAATGAAGTAACAGTCCAAAAACTGTCCATAAAAAGCATATCATATAAAATAAATATATTTATATATACATATATTTATAAATATATTATATATACACATAGAGAAGTCTAAAAAAACAAAGAGGTAGAGCATATTTAAAGGCCCATGGGAACCAACATGTGATAGCAGTATCAAAAAAGACAAAATCTGCATTAGCGTTTTTAAACACTGATTTAAAAATAAAACACAACAATGATAGACCCTCAAGGCTTTTGAAGCTATATGAAGGGGTACTTTACACTATGCCTTTAGCTGCTGAGTCCTGAGTGATAACTCAGTGTGTAGGTGTTTGGGAGGCAAAGCCGACGCTTTATTTATCATTCGCCTTTGTGCTGCATCATATTCAGATTTTTAAGAGGTTTTTTTTACTTTAATTTATGATAGACAATACAGATTAATGCTTTGTTGGCATTGCTTCAGAAACAGCTGCTACTTCGCAAGTAACTTTTTAAAAATTCATTTCACGTAGGCTGTGGTCTGCTTGTAACATGAGTAATGACCAGCACTACTCATAGAAGACAGCTCAGAGGCAGGTATCGACAATCATTTGTTGGTCACAGGATCAATACCTGACTACTGATGAACTGATTACGCCATCAATCAGGGTCCAAGTTCTGAACTGCTCGGGGTTATTTAGGTTTCTGGTTTAAAACATTGGCTGATGATCTGGTGCCGCATTCATAGAGCACAACAGCAACGGCAAATGACCATAGATTTTTGTGGGGCACATCAAAATTAACAAAGACTTAACCTTAAATAAAACGAAGGAAAGAATATAGAGATTTATGCAATATCTATCTATCCATCTTTTTAGAGAAAACCCGTTGTACAGTGAAGCAGCATATTGTTTTAAATTTTAGATGCAAATTATTGCTAAATTATTTGTCATTTGTCAGAAAGATGCACCCTGGTTTAAAAGTTTTATTTGTCACATTACAACACAGTGAAAGAGTTTTGCATGTCCCAGCTGGTTAGGAAGCTGGGGTCAAAGCTTAGAGTTAGCCTTGATAGCGTAGGTGGCAATTTCGTATTGCTAGGGGCTACACTGCGACCTTCTGATCAGTAACCCAAAGCCTTAGCATGAGAGCTACAAGAAAAGCAAATGTCATACATATATCAAACTCAACAAGATCATTTTTTTGCATCTTTTATCAAAGGATACAGTCACATTGGTGTTAAAACATTTCTGATATATGTGCATTATTCAGCCTATAACCCCCTTTCTTTCTTCCACTATTTGCAATATGCAACGTTTTAAAAAAGATAGATGCTAACTGTGATTGAATTCAAATTAAGAATTCAAATTCTCCGATGCTATGGACAATTGCTTTGGAGAATTAATTGTTAAAGCCCCAAAAATGTACAAACAAAAACATACGCAAAAACAACCTGACTGTCTTGTCCACTGCTGCCTTAATGAGCATGGGGCAGGTGGACCTCTATTAGTGCTTGATGTAGTCCCAATTATTGATCACTAGCAGCAATTATAAGAGTATGGATGTTTCCAATATTCTGAAAGGTGATTGCTTGTATCTGTCAAATAGGTCAATCTTTTTTCAAATCATTGGTCATTCCGTAAAGGTCATTAGCATTTCAACAGAGTTTAAAATATATGGAGCCGTGAATGAGGATTTTATGAAGATTATTACAGGTAGTCGTCGACTTACGACCACAATTGGGACCGACAAATTGGTCGTAACACGATTTGGTCGTAAGTAGAGTAGGCTATATGTAGTGTACTGTAAAATTATGCCGGAAGCTGGTAAAAAAATAACGTACGCCGCGGCTAGCGATTGTGGTTGTAAAGTCGAATGGTCTTAAGTTGCATAGGTTGTAAGTCGATGACTACCTGTATTTGCTGAATGGCAGAAATATACAATATATGCACCACAAAGCAGATGGCTTAAAGAAGATGTTTTTGTGAATAGTATACCTTTAAATTAGAAGGAAGCATGAGCATGGAGACTGAGATTAATGTTTTAACACCATGATGCTTTGTAAATGTCAACCTAGAGATTAAGCATTGCTGAATTGTAATTTAAATCGTTAAACAATAACGGACAAACAAAGATTTTTCAGTGAGGCAAAGTGTCTACTAACAAAAATATAACACGGGTTAATTGAAAGTTTTGGACGTTTTAAGAACAATTCTTCATTTACAGTTTTTATTAAAATGTTAGCTCTATGGTTACATTTGCATAAGAAATCACTGGACTATCATAAATCACTAATGTCTCACAAAAAATATATTTTGTTATGACATCGCATTTAGTTTTTTTCTAACAAAAACTAAACAAAACAGAGATTATTCCTTTACATTCTTTTTACATTTAGAAATATTTTACATATTACTCAATTGTACACCAATATCATTTAAAATCCTTTTTACTTGTAACTGTAAATCAAAAACACAGTGAATATCATCTTTTTTTTCAGTACTGAGGAAGATCTTAAAAAGATGTGCATTACAAACACCAGTGAACCAGAACCAAAAGTCAAATTAAATGACATGCATTCCCTAAGTAGATTGTTATTGCTTTCAGACACCCTGTTGGGAAAGTGGTATAAACTCTAAATATTCATCGAGCTGTTGAGTATGAGAGTGTGTGTGAATGTGGCTTTGAATGAACAAGAAAGGAATTCAAAGCAAGTGATACAGATGGTGAATGAGCAATCAGTCTCTGTGCAAAAAGAAAAAAAAAGAAAATTTGGAGAAAGGAGAAGTGAGTGATACGAGGCTAGGTGGGGTCATGCAACTTTCTTGCCCTTTTCCTGAAAATAGATTTTGACAGAGGTGTATGAATGAGCAGAGAGCAATCTCTAGTAATTTGGGCTGCTCTAACACCAGACACACCAGCAATGATTTGTTCTTAGCAAGCTGAGAATGGCTTGTCATGTGATTCTAAAAATGATAGTACTTATGAACTTTCATATGCTGTCTTAAAGACTGGCATAGGATAAAATCTCAAAAAATAAGATAGACAAAGTGTATTTTGCAAACTGTGCATGGTGGAATGCTCTGTAAAGTAATTTTTCTGTAAGAAATGATGATCTGTGAAATGATCAGCTTGTCGTTTATTTCTATTGCCAGTAGGATGTTTTTCAGGTTCTATTTTTAGTTTTACTTGGAAGGATCAAGACATTGCCCTGGGTTGCATTTACTTTGAATCGCAAACCAGCATTTCCAGTCTAGCTTGACGTTTAACTTAATCATCTGTCTTTTTTCACCTATGTGAGTTCCTCTATAATTTAATAATTAACAGAATGAGAAACCGAATCATGCAAATTAGGGATCAGAGAATTGCTTCTATCTAAATATCTTACTTGTGATGAATTGAGCTGTGATGATCTGTTAGGGGGTTATTCAGAGCCAGAGAATCACTTACCTCCAGTCAGAATCTGATCATTCTGCAGTCCATGGAAACCTCCGCTAGGCATCTTTTTCAACACGCATGCAGCGAGAATGTGATCTATCTTCTCCAAAGAGGAGGTTTGAAAAGCCTGAATTGAATACAGCACTTTAAGGATACGTAAAAGGAAAGCTTAATGATTTACACCTTGCTTTAGAATATTATAACTCATTTCGATTTGTTTAAAGAGACTTGTGTGATATATATTTTATTTCAATAGGATCACTATAGACCAGAAAATACAAATTATGTTGTGTTATTATATCAAAAACAATTCGAATGCCATGTGATCAATAAAAATATACACAGTTGTTATTATAACCTGCATTAGACTGGATATTAATAATGAACCTAATGATTCATTTGGAATAAAAATTCAGTTGGTGTGTCATTTTTATTTGACTCGCACCAGGCGCTGATCATGTCACCACTGTTTGCTTAATCGAGCTTCTAATGTGTTTCAAGCTATTTGTGTACCTGACACATGAAGTTCATCGGGTCTGCAGCCTGCTTGAGCAGGCGTGAAATCTCTCCCATAGTGTCGTAGTAGTGTAGGTGTGTACTGCCCTTCATGACACCTCCGCAGTAGAGTGTTACAGTCACGGTTCCGGCAGGAAATTCTGTAACGTGCAAACCTTCAGCAACAAATCTGCATCATGAAATTTTCATTCTTATACAACTGATTGCACATGCAGGATTTTTTTTCAGAATGATTCTAAGCTATTTAATGAACAATGATCTAATGTGATGGCTCTAGTATGAATATTAAAAAGTTAGCATGAGTTCAGCTATAAAGGAGTGCATGTATCTTTGTAAAATGCTGCACATTTAAATATGCTGTACAAGATTACACTATTTTCATTTTAATTAGCAGCTCATTTTCTGAGCAAACTTTTTTTTTGAGTAATAAAATTGTATAAGATGTTTTTTTGATGTGGTAAAATTAATTTTCCTTCACTTAAACTAGGAGACCCAGACGTGTTTCAGCATGACAATTCTCTAATTGTAAGCTTTTTGAAGATATAGTTTACATAGGTTGGAGTGAAGGATCTTGAGTGACCTGCTACTGAGTTCTGACCTCAAACTCATTGATCAGTTTTGGAAATTAATTAGAATGCTGACTGCACCCCAGGTCTCCTCACCCGAAATCAGTAGATGACATTACTAACACCCTCGTGCCTGAATGAGAACAAATCTTTACAAGCACACTTTACAATGTAATGGAAGATCTTCCCAAAGTATAGAGGTTATTATGACAGCAAAAGGGGACTAAATGTGGAAAAGGATGTTCAAAAACACATATGAATCATATGGTCAGGTGTCCAAAAACCTTTGTTTATGTAGTGTATTTATGTCCCCACTGGATTACTCATCAAGAAGTAAATTAACTATTAGGAAATTTTAAACTTTTTGGTTAATAGTCTCCATAGCTCCACAAGCCAAACATTGCTACAATCTGCGAGAGAAAATAGGAAATGTTAAGTATAAATCTTTACCTGCAGCAGTCACACTGAGAGCACTGTCATTCCATTTCACTGGCTTTATTCTCACTTTCTGCAAGCCCCCACTGAACTCCACCTCCAAGTCTTTACTGGCCATGGACTGCTGCAGGAGAAGGAACACCTCCCCGGGATTCTGTGAAGATGGAGATCGAGCTGTTGTGAATGCATGGTATAATAAAGTAATAACGTAACATATAATGTCTATGCATGTAATAAAAAACTTTTGGACACACTGTTATAAGAACATCATTGTTATTACCACAATGAAGATTTTTTTCCTTGAAAAGATTTTCATTTTTCAACATCATCGTCCCAAAGTGTTGTATTCCTCTTATATCAGTCTGGGCCCTTGATTTTTTTAGGACATTTTTATGGCAATGAATGTCTCAAAAATTAGTGGTTATTTGTAGGATTTTTAAAAATGTATTGTTGTAACCAGCAGATGATCTGATTTAATTTAATTTAATGTCCCGTTTCAATGCTCTTGGTGTCTTCTTGTTCCTATCAGTTTCAACTTAAGATTTTTTGGAATGAATTATATAGTAAAAAATAGTACAAGTTTTCCTACCAATTACATTAAGTGTTATGGGAGGTCCATTAACCAAGAGAGTCGGTAGCTCATTGGTTAAGGCACTGGACTTTGGTTTAGAAGGTTGTGAGTTCCCATCACCACCAAGCTACCAATTGCTCACTTGTATAATCGTAATTCATGTGTAACTGATAATAGTAAGTCTCTTTAAATAAGGGCACATGCCATAAATGCAAGCTTGTTCCTGTTATCACTGACTATAAATCATTAAAAACCCAAACTTTTCCCAAGACTTGTACAACTTTCCCACTGAATATTACAAACCACTGGCATCCAATTTAAATCAGTCTTCTCATAGGAAATTATACCATATCAGCACTTTTTCAAACTTCTCTATCATTTATTTATTCTATTATTTATTAGTATTTATTAATTAGGTGGTATTAGTGGAGTATGTGGAGCACCTGCCCACATGAATTAGCCTTCACTCTAGGAATGATTAATATAATATAAGTGAGTGATTTGTAGCGCAGCCAGCACTGCTGTCACTGCTGCCGTTATGGAAAATAATCAACACCTTTGGAGAATTCAGCAGCTTGCTATGTTATAACAAGACTTTAGTGTCAGTTTAAAAAGCATCCTGGAGTGCTGTTAGGAGAAAAGCTCTTCAACTGTGACATTAGAAAAGTAGGCAAAATCAGCTGACTTAGAAGTTATAAATGCACAGGACAGACCATTTTGGTGTGAAAATTCCAATTTAAAAGCTATTTAGATGTTTTTAAACATTTGTTTGCCTGGGAGCTAGTGGAGTGTAGCTACACTAGCTCCCAAGCAAGTGTAGCTACACTAGCTACAGCTGATTTGTACTTAAGTCTTTATTAATATCTTATAATACATTATATGGACAAAATATGGACATTGGGTCACCTGACTTTTCCAGCCACATGTGCTTCTGTTCCAAACTACAAGTTTGAAGACACACAAATGTACAGGATATGTATTTGTATGCGATAGTATCCTTGGTATGAATATTATGCTAGTTAGCATCAGTTTTTTAGCTATTAAGGAGTGCATATATCTTTGTAAATAATGATGTGCATTTGTATATGCTGTACAGTACATTTGTATTACACTGTAACACATATTTTAAGTTAAAATTTGTGCTTTTTTTTTTTTTTTTTTAAACAACTAAGAATTAAGGTTATGGTCAGAATCTTATGACCAGGTGTCCACAAACATTTGTTGATGTTGTGTACTTTATCTACAGTATACTGACTATCCTAGGTCAATGAATGCATATTAATAAAACTTATTACCATGCATGTACACATTGTAGTGCTATATCCCTAACAAGTGGGCTGTGAGATGGTAGAGAAGGAAAAATGCTGGAGTGAGTTAGATGAAGTGGAGAGTGGTGGAGAGGTGGACTATTTCTATGCAGGAGATGCAACCTGAAGGAGATTGGAGACTGTAAGGTGTTGGCAGGGGACAGTGTGGCTAAACAGCATTGGATGGTGGTGTGTAGGATGGCTTTGGAGGTGAAGAAGAAGAGGAGGAGGGTGAGGACTGAAAAAAGAATAAGATGGTGGAAACTGAAGGAGGAAGACTGTAGTGTGAGGTTCAGGGAAGAGGTCAGACAGGGGCTCGGTGGTGGTGAAGAGGTGCTGGATGATTGTGTAACTACTGCAGAAGTGATAAGGGAGACAGCTAGAAAGATACTTTATGTGACTTCTGGAAATAGAAAGGAAGACAAAGAGATGTGGTGGTGGAATGAGGAAGTGCAAGAAAGTATAAGGAGAAAGAGGTTGGCGAAACATAATTTGGATTGACAGAGTGATAAGAAAAGTATGCAGGAGTACAAGGAGATGCGGCAGCAGGTGAAGAGGGATGTGGCTAAAGCCAAGGAAAAGGCATATGAGGAGCTGTATGTGAAGTTGGACACTAAAAAAGAAGAAAAGTATTTGTACCAAGCTGGTAAGAATGTGCTGCAAGTTAGAGCAATAAAGAATGGAGATGGAAATGTGGTGACTAGTAAGGACAGTGTGTTGAGAAGGTGGAGGGAGTATTTTGAGAAGCTGACGAGTACAAACGAGGATGGATTTAGACTGTAGTTAATGTCAACAGTCTGCTACATTGACTCAGGACTACAGTTTGCTTCTAATCACCATCACTGTACCCCACAACATCGTATATCTGCAATTAATGGACATTCGGTGCATCCCAGATGAGGATGGGTTCCCTCTTGAGATTGGTTCCTCTCAAGGTTTCTTCCTTATGTCATCTCGGGAGTTTTTATGAATTTCATTTTTTAAGAATAAGGTAAATGAGAGAGAGAAGCTTGGATAGTGTGGAGATGGTGAAGCAGGAAGTGGATAGAATTAGTTAGGAGGAAGTAAGAGCAGTGATTAGGAGGATGAAGAGTGGAAAGTCGGTTGGACCAGGTATGTCACCGGTAGAAGCATAGAGATGTTTAGTAGAGATGGCAGTGGAGTTTTAAAAAAGATTGTTTAACAAGATTCTAGAAGATGCCAGTATCGATTTCTAAGAATAAAGGAGATGTGCAAACCTGCAGTAATTACAGGGGAATAAAGTTGATCAGACACACCATGAAGTTAAGGGGAAAAGATGCAATATTTGCTATGAGCATGTTGATGAAGAAGTACAGAGAAGGTCAGAAAGAAATTGCATTGTGTGTTTGTGGATTTAGAGAAAGTGTACTACAGTGTGCTGAGAGAGGAGTTGTGGTATTGTATGAGAAAGTCAGGTGTGTCAGAGAAGTATGTGAGCATGGTACAGGACATGCATAAGGACAGTGTGACAGTAGTGAAGTGTGCAGTAGGAACAACTGACTGGTTCAAGGTGGAGGATGGACTACATCAAGGATCGGCTATGAGCCCTTTCCTGTTTGCAGGGGTAATGGACAGGTTGATGGACAAGGTAAGACAGGGGTCTCCGTGGACTATGATGTTTGTGATGATGATATTGTAGTGAGAGTAGGGAGCAGGTTGAGAAGAGCCTGGGGAGGTGGAGGTGCAGGGAGAAGAAGTAGTGAGGGTGGAGGAGTTTATGTACCTGGGGTCAACTGTACAAACTAATGGAGAGTGTGTTAGAGAAGTGAAGAAAAGAGTGCAGGCAGGGTGGAGTGGGTGGAGAAGAGTGATAAGAGTGATTTGTGATAGAAGAGTATCTGCAAGAGTGAAAGGGAAACTTTATAGGTCTGTGGTGAGACCTGCGATGTTGTATGGTTTAGAAACAGTGGCATTAAGTAAAAGACAGGAGGTGGAGCTGGAGGTAGCAGAGTTGAAGATATTGAGGTTTTTGTTGGAGGTGACGAGGATGGACAGGATTAAAAATGAGTTTATTAGAGGGACAGCACATGTAGGACATTTTGGAGACAAGGTGAGGGAGGCACAATTGAGATGGTTTGGACATGTGCAGAGGATGGACATGAGGTATATCAGTAGGAGAATGCTGAGGATGGAGCCACCAGGTAAGAGGAAACAAGAAAGACCAAGGAGAAGGTTCATGGTGTGGTAAGAGAAGACATGCAGTTAGTTGGTTTGAAAGAGGCAGATGTAGAGGATGGAGACGGATGATCTGCTGTGGCGACCCCTAACGGAAGCAGCTAAAAGAAGCAGAAGATCCCTAACATTCTGAAGAGTCCCTTAAAGGAGTGGCATTAAAATGTATTTTTCGATGATCATTTTAAAATTAAATGTAGATAAATGGTGGTGCCCACCTCACAAGGAACACGACTGGGCATGACTAGTAGAGGTTTGGTGAATGCAAGACCAGCAGAATGCCTTCTGTCCAGCTTTGGTCCCAGAGTTATTCTTGTGTCCACTGCTGATGTCTGTCCACCTGAAACTGAATGAAATGACCATCCAAAATGTTATTTATGGGTACAGATGTTTCTTACATTAAATAATGGATAACTAATTGCTTTGGAATAGTAAATGCATTGACTGTCCTATTTGGACAAGCAGCCATTTTCCCAGCGGGGCAAAAAGAGATCAGGGGATCGCCGTTTGCATATTGAGCGATAAAGGCATTTCTGACATATAAGGAAGGCTCTTGAGTTTGCATATAATTTGCTACTGAACCAAAAACACACGCACATGCACACACATGCTGAAGGGACCTATCTTCCTCAATCCACACCAGTGACTCAGTATACTGGATCATTCTAAACATTCCACTGTTTACATAATAATATTATGCATAACTACATAATGTTATTTTTTTAATAATCACATTTAATAGTCCAATACAACAGTAATAAAAAGGTTAGTAAACGTTGAAGAGTAAACAAGATTATAATTAGAGAAAAAAAATGAAAATCAGACTAGGACATCATTTGCATTAGTTAAGTTAATGAAATCAGACACAAGATAAGGCAAGAAACAAAAGGTCTCTAGCGGTGTACTTCTGATAGATTGTTATTTTTTATTATTATGTAAAAATCAGATACAGTGATCGTGAGCCCTGTTCCAAATATTCTAATGTGATAACTGGCTCAAACCTTATTTTAAATAAATAGTGCAAGCTGTCAGATTTGACTTCAATGCGCATAAGAGCAGCACACAGTGTTCTCATGGAGACAGATTTTATGATAGTAAAATGGAGTTGTCTGTTCGTTAGCTGTTGAGTGACTGCACATGAAAATACCTAATCAACATGCTTCATTATCTGCTACGTATAAAGGTATATCTAATGTAATGCAAATGTAAGTCCTACATTGTATCGCTTTCCTCTTTTATGGACTGAATGTTTTTGCAAAACAGAAGCACCAAAAAAATAAATGATATCATCTGGTATAATCTGGACTCATCATGTACTATCATTTGGTTTCTTAGTGTTTTATATTCTTCTTCTTCTTCTTCTTCTTCTTCTTCTTCTTCTTCTTCTTCTTCATTATATTAAAAACATTTTGCTATCTAAATAACCTGCACTTCCTTCATAGGGATGATTCATGTTGATGTTTGCAGTAGTGTTACAGTGTTTTATCTGAGTCAGTCTTGGAACAACAGTAGTTTATTTTGCCTGAATTTACTGTAATATAATTTATTATGTGCTCAATGACAAAATAAGCAGTAAAAAGGTAAGAAAGCCCGTCACCATGTTTCATGTACATTTTCACCCTCGATTTAATATTTGTACTTTCCTGACCAAGTATCGTGCACATTACCTGAACATATACTGGTTGAGGGTGTATAAGAGATGTGTGGTATGCGTGGGAGGGAATGAAAGCGAGTGAGACGGGAGAGTGATGTGTGTTGGCAGCCAAATGGTCATGTGAAAGCATAAAAAAGCATGGAGAGAATAGAAAAGTCAATGGCAACGGTGGAGAGGTGGACCTGCTGCGCGTGAAAACCGAAAGGTGAATAACATCGAATATACTGTAGCTGCAATATGAACATTTCCTACATAAACCAATAATATGGACCATACAAGAAGCACAGTTGTACACAAAACTCAACCTTCAGTAGGCAGTAGGCATTTAACACTGCCTTTTTTTTTTTTACTGATAAACGACAAGTGTGTAAAACAGTTGGTACTGTATATCCTGTTTGAAGACAAAAACACTGAATACTGCTGATCTGGCAACCGTGCCTGTTGTTTTTAATATCACTTTCATAAGCAGTATTAAATGTGACGTTCCCAGCTATTGTCCTCAGCTAATCCCTAGTATGTGAAATTCTTTTGTATATTCGAGGTGAGGATTTAAAGTGAGTATTATGTTTTAAGAGCTTATTGGCATTTAAATGGTATTTTAAATATAACCATAGATCATGTGTACATTTATAAAAAAATAAGAAGAAAAATACAAGCAGGATGTTTTTGTTTACAATATGATTGCCATTAAAAAAAAGAAGATTCATCGCACCTCCCTTGTTATGAACTGCAACTACTTCTCATTTACACACATTAACACGTGAGTGTGTGTGGGAGAGAGAGAGAGAGAGAGAGAGAGAGAGAGAGAGAGAGAGAGAGAGAGAGAGAAAGGTTCTGTCATCTAAAAGTACAAGCTTGCTTCACTGTTATAATGATCTTATCCATCTTTACAAATTCTCTACCTACAGTAGAGTGCTCTCATTTTTGCTTTGGTTCGCTACAACTTTTGCTTATTTTATTGTGAATGTCAACTGTAACTCAAATATGCTCTGTCCTAAACATCTATCCATTTTGTCTGAGTGTGCACTTTGCAATGGATCATATGGCAATTGGTCAACATGCTATATAATATAGCATAACTAAAGGATCAGTGGGGTGTAGTGTGATAAGAAATACACAGTGACTAAGTGGTGTATAAAGTAAACTTGGAATAAAGTTGATTATTGTCCAATAACAGCATTTTCTGAAATGTTTTATTCCTCTTATACAGCACATTTATATTAACAAAAATAAATAATACAGTTCATGTTTAATGTTGTGGAACATCAGACGTGTTATCAGTTTGTCATGGTACACAGAAACCATACATCTGACTGTTATAAAAAAATTGCTAAATAAACGATTCCTTAGTGAAAGGTGCACTATATCACATATTGCACGTATTTTCGACTCCGTTTATGTGGAGCACACGCCACAGAGTGCCTGTGCAACTTGTTACTATAGAAACTATAACATATTAGAACAAGGGTGTTTGCCTTCCAGCTGGATGTACTGTCAGAGCTGCTGTTACAGAACATTAGTCAATATTTTCAATCAGAACTAAGCATTCAGCTTTGCTGTGGTATGGCTGTATCTGAAATTAAGTACAGATCATAAGTGCAAATCAAGATACAAATTAGGAAATAATGACACAAACCTCTGAGTAACTAGTGATAATGGTAATAGGTAAGTTTTGGCATTTTGTTAACTATTTGTGATAATCAACACCACTTATTGCAGTACTTGTCATGACAACGCTGTCTTCAACTACAACATCCATAACACCATGTGGTGTACAAACCGACTCTAGTTCATATGAATAATGATTCCAATTACCTGGCTCAACTGCACAGCCTCACTATTTAAGGACTCTCAGTCAACTTACTCACTGTGATGTTGATGCCAAGCTTTGTATTATGGAATGGTCTCTCTGCTGTTTAGATCTGAATCTGGTTTTACGTAATCTTTCTCTTGCCCAGATCATGTTGTTTGCACATCTAGTTCTCTGACCTTGTTTTTTTCTCACATTCTGTATCAGTCTGTAAGCTTTATCAATAAAATATACCTGCATCTAAGTCCACATCTGCTCTCTGACTATTATATAGATCATTTCCATTATTAATCATTCTGTCTTACATAACGTAGGTTAACGCATTTAGAACATAGAAGAAATGAATATAATAAAAATATAAAAGAAATTTTGATATCAATAACAAGCGTCTCTGAGAAATTATGATTCCCTAAATAGGGTGAAGTTAGAAATAGGTTATGATCTAGTAGGAGAAGGTTGATCCATTCAAACATACAGACAGGACTACGCATATCTCATGCTACTAAAAGTACAAACCTGAAGAAATGCAATAATTTACAAATCTCATACACTTATATTTTGTTCACAATAGAATATAGATAACATATAAAATGTTGAAAGGGAGACATTTTGAAATGTCATGCCAAATATTGCCTAATTTTGGATTTCATGAGAGCTACACATTCCAAAAATGTTGGGACAGGTAGCAATAAGAGGCCAAAAAAGTTGAATGTACATTTAAGGAACAGCTGGAGGACTAATTTGCAACTTATTAGGTCAATTGGCAACATGATTTGGTATAAAAAGAGCCTCTCAGTGTGGCAGTGTCTCTCAGAAGTCAAGATCCCCAATTCCCCCAATGCTGCAGCTAAAAATAGTGGAGCAATATCAGAAAGGAGTTTCTCAGAAAAAAATTGCAAAGAGATTGAAGTTATAGACTGAAGTTCTACAGTGCATAATATCATCCAAAGATTCAGAGAATCTGGAACAATCTCTGTGCGTCAGGGTCAAGGCCGGAAAACCATACTGGATGCCTGTGATCTTCTGGCCCTTAGACGGCACTGCATCACATACAGGAATGCTACTGTAATGGAAATTAAATTATGGGCTCAGGAATACTTCCAGAAAACATTGACAGTGAACACAATCCACCGTGCCATTCACCGTCGCCGGCTAAAACTCTATAGGTCAAAAAAGAAGCCGTATCTAAACATGATCCAGAAGCGCAGGCGTTTTCTCTGGGCCAAGGCTCATTTAAAATGGACTGTGGCAAAGTGGAAAACTGTTCTGTGGTCAGACGAAGTTATTTCGGGGAAAACTGGGACGCCATGTCATCCGTACTAAAGAAGATAAGGACAACCCAAGTTGTTATCAGCGCTCAGTTCAGAAGCCTGCATCTCTGATGGTATGGGGTTGCATGAGTGCGTGTGGCATGGGCAGCTTACACATCTGGAAAGGCACCATCAATGCTGAAAGGTATATCCAAGTTCTAGAATAACATATGCTCCCATCCAGACGTCGTCTCTTTCAGGGAAGACCTTGCATTTTCCAACATGACAATGCCAGACCACATACTGCATCAGTTACAACATCATGGCTGTGTAGAAGAAGGATCCGGGTACTGAAATGTCCAGCCTGCAGTCCAGATCTTTCACCCATAGAAAACATTTGGCGCATCATAAAGAGGAAGATGTGACAAAGAAGACCTAAGACAGTTAAATAACTAGAAGCCTGTATTAGACAAGAATGGGACAACATTCCTATTCCTAAACTTGAGCAACTTGTCTCCTCAGTCCTCAGACGTTTGCATACTTTTATAAAAAGAAGAGGGGATGCCACACAGTGGTAAACATGGCCTTGTCCCAACTTTTTTGAAATGTGTTGATGCCATGAAATTTAAAATCAACTTATTTTTCCCTTAAAATGATACATTTTCTCAGTTTAAACATTTGATATGTCATCTATGTTGTATTCTGAATAAAATATTAAAATGTGAAACTTCCACATAATTGCATTCTGTTTTGGAATCGGGTTTGTAGTTATCAAGAAAAAATATAAGAGGAAAGAAAGTAGTTTAGAATTGGGGATGCCTTGTTTTTTTGCTGTTGTTAACAAATGTACCTTACTGAAAATTAATCTTTATTAATACCGTCATGGTATATTACTAACTAAATGCTAATATTTAATTTAGACCATTATTAAAGACTATTCATGCGTGATTTATAGGCAGTGAATATACACATGCTTTCCTGATGAAATGATCATTAGAAAACAAGTATTAATATATGCTTATTAGTAAATCTTCTAGTACAATATTGCTGAGAATGTATTTACTTTGGGGGTAAACTGTGGATTTGACAGTGATGAAGTGAATTCATTAAAGGTATGGGATGGTATGTAAATACCATATTTGCTGCATTTAAACGTTGTCGGAGCACAAATTACTCACAAAGTAGATCCAAAAGCAATTGTTAATAAGTATTGTGGATTCATACAGTTTGTCTATAATGTATAAAAAAACCCAATGAAATTGTGTATTATAGGAGATACATTAATATGCAGTTTATATAACTTTTTTGTTGTTTGTTTAATCTCTCCTGCACATAATCACCATGCCTACCAATCATTTCTGGCATTTTCCATATGGATGATATATTGTTGAGTGCTGGTAATTGGCTTGTCAGGACTCCGTGTGGATAATGAAGATTCAAACGTTGAAAATGTCTCTCTCTCTCTCTCTCTCTCTCTCTCTCTCTCTCTCTCTCTCTCAGCTCGCCTCCCCACTCATACTGCTCCGTAATTACAGTCCTCAGGATCACCGATCACGCTGGCAGAATGTAAACCTGATTAAGTTCCTCTAGCACTGTTTAACCTGCTGTGCCAAGTTATTTAGCACAGCCAGACTTCTGCATTGGAGGCTGATGCTTCCTTCAGCTGGGAAAGAATGTAAATTACTGGAGGTCTTTAAAGCAATTCACTTGCGTTTTTTATTAAATGTGACTTTCTCTCCTTGTTTGAGCCAGTCTATTATTTGTATATCAGGGTATGCATGTTGCATATGGCCTACTTTAGAGAAGCCAGTAAGGCTAATAAATATTAACACCTTTTCATCTTCAAAATACATCATTCTGTATATTGAATAATTATTATTCCTTCTTTTTCAGCTTAATTACCACTTTTGACACTCGCTTGACCATAGACTCTACCTTACAGATTTTAAGCAGGTTCTCAGTCATGAACTTCTCTTTCCTCTTACTTCCTAGCTGTGTGTTAGACTCACCTCCTTGAATTATATCGAGCACGGCCGAGTGGTACTCCTGTGCGTCTTGATCACTCGAGATCTGAAGGCATTCTTCACCCTTGAGAGGA